>NC_135419.1:23420102-23577602 GCF_051991245.1 Festucalex cinctus | reverse complement strand
TGACATGTGTTTTTCATATAGCAGCGATATTGAAATCAATAGTGTTTGTTTTGTTTTTTTAATGAATGGATTATTCCTTCACCACTACATGGCACTAAAGATTACACACTGGGGCTTTAAGTGGATTTATTTTTGGTATTGCTTAACTCATTTGCTCCCAAAAACGTATAAATATGTTTTATTTTATACGTTATAGTGTCCCAAAGACGTATTTCTACGTTTCTTTTTTTTAATTTTTTTTATTTTTTTATATTTTTTATGCTAGAGTATACAGAAGGCTTTGATGCAGCCTCTCAAAATGGTAGTTGCAAAAATGGTAGTTATTACACAAACAGCCAGCAGGTGGCAGCAGAGCAAAGGAGATCAACCAGGGCCATGTTGAAAAATAATCTCAATTACTCACAATTCTAAATAGATTTGTGAAAAATGATTAAACTTAGCTACTGTATATTCTAATTCTAATTGCTGCAAAATGGACACAGATAGAAATGTAATTTTTTTTTTTCCTGATGAAAGAAGAGACTTTAATCTTTCTTTTTATAGGTTCCATGTTTTTATAGCAATAGAACATAATATTCTGTGGGCCTAGTAAAATCAGTCAAAATCCAGTAAAACAGCCGGGAGCGAACAGGATTGCTTCTGTGAAAATGGCTGGGAGGGAATGAGTTAATACTTAGGTTTTTTTTCTTTTCTTTTGCTCTCGAGAAGTACTCCATACAGTAAATAAAAAAAAAAAAAGCAAACTAGAATGAGTGAAAACTAAATTAAAACAAAACTCCCCCAAACCTGATGTAAAAACTGATCAAAACTAGCCGAATTTAGCAAACAAAAGCCAAAACAAAACTACAACGAAAACTTGCATGCATGCGTAAGCTGGACAGCTGCCAATGATGTCTGTGGACACGCGAGAAGGCACGTGCTCAAAAGTGTCGACTGACACGGTCACGCTGCACAGCCAGACTGCAGCTGGCCAACGAAATCACGTCAGCAGACAGCAAACATTCAGGGGGAAGTTAAAAAAAAAAAAAAAATCATGGACAGAACATGGCTGACAGTTAATGGAGTCCATTAGTTCTGACCAAATGATTAAAGGTCAAATGTCAGCCGCTTCCCTTCAGTGTCACATGGGTATAACAGGATAGTGTTCTGTCTGTCCCATTATAAACACAACTAATGAGGTAACATTTAATTGAAGATACTTTTCATGGGAAATTATAAACAAGGGCATTTAAAAAAAATAATACGTTTGATTGACTGATTTAACCGTTTATTTTGGTTGGAAAGGTGTAGAAGTGCGCTGCTTTTCAAATAGTGTCCCTCGAGAGTTTGAAAATAAAATATTAGAAACAGCTCGATGCAGCTCTGTTATATAGTACTTGCAACATACAAGTACAATAATAACTATATCTTCAATATCCAAATTCCTGCCTAAATAAATGATTACTTCTTTGTTAGCATCAATGAAAATGAGTCATTTTGCACAGTAATGTCAGTAAAATGGCTTACCTAACTCAGAGTGGTGTGGCATCATCTCATCTCCATGGCAACGCCTGCTAAAAGAAAATCAGATGTTAAATACAGCCTTTGGGATAAATAGGCTAGTAGGACAGAAGGTGTTTTGCTGGAATACTCGGACACAATGCGTTGGTGGAAACTGCCTGTCGCCCCATATAAGGTCTTAGTTGCCCTTTTTATTTTTGGGATCATGGAAAATGGGATCACTGCACTGGATAAACATTCCCTCTTTCAGACTGTGATTGCTCCCACAGATAGATTGTCACCCCTCCCTACTAGCCCCCCCCCCCCCCCCCCCCCCCCCCCCTTTTTCCAGCTGGCTACATACATTCCCTTTTCTAGTCACAGGGGGGAGAGACTCACTTAAAGGGCAGGGGAGGGAGGGGGGCTTCATCTCCCTCTCGCCGGGCTCAACAAGTCCATATTAAGAAGAAAGGCCTCGCTCGCACTCTCTCATGGTAGGCCGAGTCTGGAGGTCTGTTCTCAGGAAGTGTGATGGACTGTACATATACACATCAGCAATAAACACATCTGCCCTCTCTCAGCCTCTTTGTATGCGCGTGTCACATCAAGTCAAAAACTGCATCCTGTTCCCAAGTGCTTGGAAAAATATGTGTGACAGTAGAACAATCTCATTGGCGCTTCATGTTGTCATTTATTTCTCAAACAATTTCACAATTTTTAGAGCTAGCATCTTTTTGCTAATGAGTGGCAAGGGCTGTCAAAATTAAAGCGTTAACTCTGGAGATTAATTTAAATGTTTTAAAGCATTTTAAAAAATGAACACAGTTCACTCAAGTTAGATTTTTTTCTGTTACAGCCTATAGCCCCTACGGAAGCGTAGAGCTGCCAATGTGGAGTAAACATTTTTGGCTGGCGAGTATGTAATGTTTACTCCACATTAGCAGCTCTATGCTTCCGTAATAACCTATATCCAAACTTAGCCACTGGTGTGAAGACGTGCAAACATGGACTATAGGTCATTTTACTTTCAGTTTTACTTGACATTTGTTGGAGAAATCTCAAATCATTTCTGCACTTTGCAAAGCCAAATTCAAATAGCATATATTAGTTTACATCTTTGGTGTATCATCTCAGAGCAAATTATACTCTGCTCCAAGTTCCCTCCATGTGACCTTGCAAATCAGCCGTTCTAAAGTGTGCTGCTTGTGGGCACAACTAAAATGGAACTGAGAAGTTCTGAGAATTAGTTCAATGAGAAAAAAAAAAAAAAAAAAAAAGTATTTTCTTAACAGTTGTATGTTACAGAAGTATTAAAAAAAAAACTTGTTAGAACAGTCTTTGATGATAAATACTTTCTATTTTACATACAAAAGATTTTACTCAAATAAATATTTGTTACAAGCTTTGAAAAAAAAATTATAAAAGAAATACCTTTTTTTACTTTTATGTACTCTAACCATTGATAACAGGTGCACACAAGTAACATTGGTCTAATTAGTGATTACACAGACTGTATCCTTATTTGAAAATTTGTTGATAAAGACTATCTATGGACCTGTCATAAAAAAAAGAAGTCGATCTTGAGTTTACAACCAATTCTTATGAGGTGAGCAATGCAAGTTGTGCGAAGAATTGACCTTTTGAACTATTTATACGCCAGTGTTTCTCAAACCCTGGTCCTCGGGGGCACACTATCCAGTCTGTTTTCCATGTCTCCTTATTCCAACACAGGTGATTGCCATGACAGCTCATCAGCAAGCCTGATAACGATCCTCACCTGCGTTTTGTTGTGTTTCTGTAAAGCGCTTTGTGAGAGTTAAGGCTGTTTGAAAGCACTATATATAAATAAAGATGACTTGACTTGACTTGACTAAAGTCAAGGTTTGTTTGAAAATATAAGCTGCAAAATAAATTAAACATAAACTTTTTAAATATGACACACAATCAACTAGAGGTAACACAAACACACATATGACAAACATTAATATCCTTATAACTTCATTAATGAAAAGATTTTTCCTGCCACTAGATATTTAGAGTTACACACAGTTAAATACAGTAATGAGTGTTTTGTAGCCAGTGTAGTGAGTGTCGTGTAGTAATTAAGGATTTTGTCAGCGATATATACTTATTACTGTATATACATAAACATACTGTGTTTATATAACCTTTCTATGTAATTAACATGAACATAATGTAGTTTGTGTAATGGAATTACAGGAAAATATAGTTACGCGGGGTGGTTGAGTGACAAGGTCTCAACATAGCTTATTATACACACTGTACGTCACCACATTCGTCAAACACTATAATGACAAACATCAAAGGTGTTTCTGCACGCACATCTAAATGGATTCCATTAATCTACATAATTCTCCGACTAAAATGGAAAAACACATGACACTTAAGCCGAGTCCTCTGTGTGAGGGCAGATTCACGTCTGTATGCGCGGAGAGAGAGAGAGAGAGAGAGAGAGAGAGAGAGAGAGAGAGAGAGAGAGAGAGAGAGAGAGAGAGAGAGAGAGAGAGAGAGAGAGAGAGAGAGAGAGAGAGAGTGTGTGTTTGCGTGTGTTTATACAGGTCACGATAACAGCCAGAGAACCATCTCTTCTGTTAAACCAAACATTTCCTTATGTGGTCCTATTTCCCCCTCCCAGTTCTGTAAATCACGCACAGGAAACCCACTCCATTAGACTTTATCTGCCTGTACTAAGGGTCGCACTCACACGCATGCGCACACTCAAAAGATGGGAAGAACAAAAAAAAAAAAGAAAGAAAGAAACTGAACAAACACTCTGCAGTCATTTAAACGTGTAACTTCCACTACCATATCTAGAAGCTGATGATGGCAAGAGCGGGAGGAGTCTGATGGCCCCACAAATATGACGTTTCTTGGGGCAGTTCAGTGTATGGTCAAGGGTCAAACTGATTTAATACAATCAGCCATCCTATATTTTGTTTTTGTTTTTGTGTGTGCATTAGAGCCATATATTTCTTTTCAAAGTAGCTACTACTCTTTTGTACCATTTTGATAATACACAAAATGAAATGGAAGTACAACAGCATCACTAGTTTGACCCCATCAGTAAACAAAAAAAAAAAAGTAGCCATCAGGCCTAATGTATGTGCGTTGTAAGATCTCCCATCTTCCTCTCATGTGAAATTGACCCTGGGAATGATGTTCTTGTGCTCCCCCTTGGGAATGCGTGTGCGTTTGTGGGGGTTGTGGAGGGGGTCGTGTGAAAGTCCTGTCACCCCCCCAAGATGCTTCACTGCAAACTAACTAAATAAAGCATTTCCTGCTCTCTCTCTCTCCTCATTCCTCTGCTGTGGAGTTCCTCACACATTCTCATGATATAGTGACTTTAATGCAAAAACTAGCCGCGTGTGTGCGTGCGTGTCTCACCTCTCGGAAATCTCCCATCATCCATCTGTGAGTGAATGAGCACTGGCGCTGTTCTGAGGGAAAAGAGAATCATTATCTTTGAATTGCAGATAAATACAGTATGTGTTTGACACATAGACACATATATGCAGTATATAGGAATATATATCAACTGGCCACATTGGGTATTGTAAGTGTACCTAATGTTGTGGCCAGCCAGTGTTTTGTATGTCTGTCTTATCCGCTGTCTCCCTCCATGAAGTTAGAACATGAGTAACAGATTCACAATCATTTAACAAGTCTCTTGTTAGCTCATTTGAAATCAAATGGGAGTATAAGAAAGTATGCTTTGCTTGCTTTGTGAGAAAACTGCATTCAGGGGTGAATCTTTGGCTGCTAACAAAATTCAACCACATAAATAATCAATATTTTCACGATGTAATATTTATGATGGCATATTTTGGCGTGTTTCATTATTATGGCCTCGTCTTCATCAGGATCAAATTTGAGCTTGACTTTGCGAGAGGCGGGAAACACCCTGAAATGGTCGCCAGCCAATCGCAGGGTCACAACACGAACGAGTTCACGTAAGGATGAAGAGAAACGAATCTGTGTCAGATTGCGTAATACAATTTTCGGACTCTTCAAATATCAAACTTGAGGAACTATCGAAGTATCCTATGTGTTTATATTTTTTTTAGTATCATTTGTATATTTATTGTTTGGGTTGAGACAGTGTACAACATGTTTCATTTCATTGTACTTTTGAGAAGAAAACAGCAAAACTTGAACTGTGCTAGATTTGTGAGCAACTTAATCATGAGCACATCTGGACACTTCATTAGGTACACCTGCACAGTCTGATGTGATCTCATGTAAAATATTTATGAAAAACCCTGCCTGCCTTTGCAAGATGTGTAACAAAATGCCTTAAAGCAGTGATTCTCAATGTTTTTTTTCAGTGATGCACAATTGTGAAATATTTTTTCAGCCAAGTACCCCTTAACCAGCGCAAAGTATTTCTGGTTGAAAGAAAAAAAAAAAGGGGGGGGGGGGGCAAGTGCTGTGACATCATTATCTGATTTATTAAACTTTAAAAGATATAACAAAAAAAGAAAAAAAAAAGAACTAAAGTAAAAAGTGTTCTCCTTTGGCATCACAGTAAAGCTCTTTTCCCAAAAATAAATAGCTGAATTTTAAAAACGTTTTCAAGTAATTAACAGGTAATTCTAGGTGGCATATAACAAATTGAGCTCAACGATTGTGGTATGGGAGACATGCTTGTTATTTTTGGACACTAAAATAGAATAGCCTACCGAATACTAGACTAAGTTCAATTTCAGGAAAAATTGCGTGGGAATGCTGAAAGCTGAATACTAAGATTTTGAATGCATGCGGAATGCTTATGAAGTAAATTGAGAGATAAATTATGAAATGATGACCTCCTGGTTACTGGTCAATGGCCTTTACCAACTGTGCCACCGAGCGGTATCAGACACCTGGTATGGAAGTGGGTGTGAAAAATGAGACTTAGAAAAAGTTCAATGTCTGTCCCAATGAAAATGAATGGGGAAAAGTTGATATTGAACGTTAAATTGTGCAAATACTGTAAGTGTCATGGAATCAGACAATAGATACCCCGGGAGGCGTGAATTTTTGAAGCTAGTTAAACAGTTAAATTGGAAGTATTATGTGGGAGTTTTTACGCGGCAAAAAAGTGTGGAGAATAAAAATCACAATAACACATGTGTTAATACACAAAAAATTGTTTTATGCACTTACATTTTCCTGAAATATTTAAATATACTGAACTGTTGACATTATTTTACAATTTCGTGTAACCCTTGGAGTGCCTTCATCTACCCCCATTTGAGAACCGCTGCCCTAATGCAACAATTGGTTTATAATTGTGGCTGTCATTTGTAACAATGTACAACAACATCTGATCAAATTATTAATGTTGTGAAGTTAATAAGCAAACACTTTGGCAGAACTGCAATCATGATGCAATCAAGTCAAACTAGCAGCTTTTAGGAAGTGAAAGACTGTTTGAAATAATTTGAAAAAAATAAAATAAAGTGTTGTCGTACCTTGTTTGCAGATGTCACGTCATGATCTCTGAGCGAAGGTCTTGCTCCGCTGCTTCTTTGAACGCTTGTCAAAAAAAAAGAAGTGCTCAGCATCAGTGTGGGACTCGTCGCGTTGTCTTTATGAAGCAGATGGACTTCCAAGCCACGCATTCCTCTCTTACCTTGTATGGTCACTGGAGGGCGGGCCCTCTACGCATGACTGATGGCGCCCATGTCAGAAGACCCCAGAGCCTTCGACCGCTGACCTGTTGGAGTCTGTCTGGGAAAAGACCGAGGACGACGGGGAGAAAGAAAAGCAAAGATGAAGAGGTTAATGGGAAAAGGGGGAGGGGGGCGTTCGACCAGAGTTCGGAGGAGGACTGGGAAGAGACCGGAGTTGAAAAACACAAGATGTGAGGAGGGAAAATATAAGAAAAGAAGGAGGAGTGAGCATAGACGCAGGGATGTATTTCATTCAGTCAAAGGGTGGAGAAAAAAAAAGCGTTTGACATTTTTCATATTTCTTCTAAATTTGGGCTTTTCTGCTCGGGCAGCTGAGTGGACAGCACTCTCAAATAGCATGTGGAACTGATTACACCCAGAGAAGGAAGAGGGTCATTATTGAGAGACATTCAACAAGCATTTTAGCCTTAAAGAGTTTCCAACAGGCAGCATTAAAGCCATTGAACTTAATTAAGCATGAATATATTACATACCTTCACATGGGAAACCCCAACACACAAAGTTGGAACCATTCAGCAGCTGAGCACGTCCACTCCTTGTCGTCAATCAGGTGCGGTCGCAACTATGCTGCTACAGGATTGTATTTTCATGACCTTTTCACAGCAGTCGTAAGTGTGAATAGTACAAATTTGTTCACACAACTATCATAATAATCATAATGTCGTCACACGTCTGTCCACGAACCAGCGAACAGTAGCAACTAGTCTTAACGTCATCTTTCAAAAACAGCCACCATATGCAATACATGCAGACTAGTGCAGACTGCTGCGCTGCTGAGGGAGTGGACACAGCCAAGGTTATTTTAGTCATGAAAAATAACAAAGTAAAATTCAACAAACATTTTCGTTAACAAAATAAAATAAAAACCAAAATGCTTTGTGGAAACCGAAAACTAACTAAAATTCTATATGTTTACAAAACTAACTAAAACTATCATGACTATGTTCTGTTTGGGGCAAGGGTTATGTTTAGGTCATGCAAGGGTTATGTTTGGGTCATCATTGTGCTTTGTTGTTTACAAAACTAACAAAAACTGTTATGACTGTGTTCTGTTTGGGGCAAGGGTTGTGTTTGGGTCATGATTGTGCTTTGTTGTTTACAAAACTAACTAAAACTATCATGACTGTGTTCTGTTTGGGGCAAGGGTTATGTTTAGGTCATGCAAGGGTTATGTTTGGGTCATCATTGTGCTTTGTTGTTTACAAAACTAACAAAAACTGTCATGACTGTGTTCTGTTTGGGGCAAGGGTTATGTTTGGTCATGATTGTGCTTTGTTGTTTACAAAACTAACTAAAACTGTCATGACTGTGTTCTGTTTGGGGCAAGGGTTATGTTTGGGTCATGATTGTGCTTTGTTTGGGGTCTGATGCAATCAGCATGTAACAGCAACTAGTTTCAACTGGTAAGAAGCTATGTGAAGTCAGAAGCTATGTGATGTCCATCCATCCATCCATCCATTTTCTTGACCACTTATTCCTCACAAGGGTCGCGGGGGGTGCTGGCGCCCATCTCAGCTGGCTCTGGGCAATAGGCGGGGGACACCCTGGACTGGTTGCCAGCAATCGTCGGCTACGTGATGTCAAGAATCTTTAATCTCTTTATCTGGTCAACAGCCAATCAGATAATTCCATGTCACTCCTGTTACCCACATGCCACAGCCAATCTGATCGAGTCGCTGTCTATATAAGCCTGACAGAGAAGTGTGTGTCTTCGTCCGATTATTCCTCTGTTTCCTCCACAGCCCAAGTTAGCTTAGCGTCTCTTGAATCTTGATGCATTTTCGTTGTTTCTGGTTTTGTCAAGTTAGCTCTTGAAGTTATGCGAATAAAGAGTTCTACTCCTTTTTGTGTGTGAGTTTTTGGGATCCAATTCCAGAACATAACAAAAACTAACTATAAATAGAGCGAAAATGTCCTTCGTTTTGGTAATTAATGTAATACATGAGCATATGGGGTTGATTTTTAATGTGATTTTAAGTGTATTTATTTTAATGTTAACTGGAAAAAGGATGTTTGGAAGTGTGTCACTCAGAAGTCATCTAGCAGCAGCCAATAGAAAAGCACATGCAAGATGACGTCGTTTCTAGCCAACAATTTTGCATGCTTGACTTTTGGCTCCAATGGCTCGCTTTGCCTGCTTTTTCATTTAACAGCCAAAATGTGATGCTAGCCCTTCGGCGTTATTGTGACCGGTTTTCGGCTTTTTGATGGTTCTGACCAAGTCATTTCAAAATAAGATAATGCCCAGGGGTAAAAGTAAGAAATGCATTACTTTTTTTTTATTATCATTATACCATGTTGTTTATTAAATATTGCACACAGTGATACACTTTTTTTTTTTGTAAACGAAAACTAATACTGAAATCAACTAAAATTAAACCAAAACTAAGCATCCATCCATCCATCCATCCATCCATTTTCTTGACCGCTTATTCCTCACAAGGGTCGCGGGGGGTGCTGGAGCCTATCTCAGCTGGCTTTGGGCAGTAGGCGGGGGACTCCCTGGACTGGTTCAAAACTAAGCATTAAAAAACAAAACAAAAACAAAAAAAAACTACAACTAATAAAAACTAATAGAACCGCAGTGAAAATTAATTAAAACTAACTACATTTAAAGGGATACTTCACTTATTTAGCCGATCATAGCAATAAAAAGTTAATATTTTGCCTGTAATTAATTTGATACTTTCATTATTTTTCACTTACAATTAGTACCTTTAAAAACTCACTTTGCAACTTGCTGTCGACTGAAAATGACATCTCAAGGGTAGGTAACCAATCACAGCTCACCTATTTTTTTTAGGTTTGGTCATGTGACATTCACAAGCTGAGCTGTGATTGGTTACCTATCCTTGAGATGTCATTTTCAGTCGACAGCAAGTTGCAAAATGTGTTGTTAAATGTACTAATTGTACATGAAAAATAATGAAAATATCAAATTATTATGGGCAAAATATTAATGTTTGACTGCCAAAAATGGCTAAATAAGTAAAGTATCCCTTTAAAAAACAAAACTCAAAATAAAAACTACCTAAAATAAAATGAAAAATTCCCAAACTATAACCCTGGTCACAGCTCCTTTTAAATATGGCGCTCTATAGTCGCACACTACCTTGATATGGTGAAAGCACATCTGATGTCATTTTTAGTCAATAGCAAGCGGCAAAATGGCCGCCAAATGGATTCAAAACGGCTGGATTTTGAACGCAATATTAATCAGAAAAGTGTCTTTAAACTATTATTGGAACGAACATTTTTTTTAAGTTGCAAATCCCTTTATAATGTTCAGTTAATGTTTAAACTTTCATTTTCAATTTGATGTCTGCAACACGTTGAAAACACAGTTGGGACAAGGGCAACAAAAGATTAAGGAAAGGAGGAATGCTCAAAAACACCTGTTTGGAACAATCCACAAATGAACAGGTTAATTGGAAACAGGTGAGTATCAAGGTTGGGTATTAAGTCCCCGAAAGGTTCAGTTGTTCAATGGGTGGGTTGAGGGTCAACATTTTGTGAGCAAATAGTCACACTGTTTAAGGATGTTCTGCAACGTACAATTGCAAGGAATTGATGGATTTCATCATCTATGCTCCATTATCATCAATAAGAGAAGAATCTCGACAAATCTTTGTACATAAGCGGAAAGTCTGAAAAGCAATATTGAATGCCTTTTGAGAATCAAACGGCATTCAGTGTTATATACTGCATCAACAAAATTTGTTGCTCAGGTCATTTTATGGACCTGATATTCAAAATAAAGTAAATATTAACGTTTAACTCTTTGACTGCCAAACGTCATCCAAAAAAAAACCAACGGTGCCAGCCCATTTGGAGCATTTTCACTCATCTTTCAAAGCAAACAGAATATTGCGCGGTATGATGACATAAATATGGTGGATACCATATGAAAGATTGGATTCCATTCTTTCATGAGAAAAAAAAAGTATGTTTCTACCTTATTCCGTTCTTTAGTAATCACCATTTGAAATTAGGTCATTTGAGTGACATAAGCGAAAATTCAAAAATATAAGAGAAAAACAAGCTTTTTGTTAAAAGATACATTTTTTGCACAACAGTGACTTTGACGCTAATATTTTTTGTTAAGTAACAAGGCAGCACTGCACAAAACGTTGCACTGCCTATTGGGAGAGAGAAGAAAAAAAACCCAACATAATAAACGTAAATTAACGTTTTTGGCGGCATTCATTAGGATTTTAGAATATGACATTAAACGTTTTTGGCGGGCAAAAAGAGTTAAAAGAAATGCATAAGTGATCAATGCAAGTTGTGCAAGAAATTCACTTGGATGTCACAATTTTACACACAACCTAAAGTTTTCTTGCCACTGTATTTTTGTGCTTCATTGTACTTAGATATATGTTTTTAGTTCATTTTATTATGTATTATGTATTGTATTTTATGAACAAATGGGAAAATGATAATAGAAAATAGCACTTTACTTTCATGCAGTTTTAGAGAAAGAAGAAAAATGATATATGGGGACAAATATAGTGGACCTAACAGGAAGTGTGTTTTTTTTTTGTTTTTTTTAAACAATATATTTACAGTTGACCCCCAGCATTCGTAGAGAATCGGCACCACACTGGCCTGCAAATCATGAAAATCAGTGTATAACTCACACCAATTGAAATGCATTCGAGGAGAGATGTTGTTTTATGCATAATATAATTTTCCAATTAATTGGCTGTTTATTATTATTATTAGCATTGGTGTTAAAAAAAAAATCCATATCAAGTGTGCCTTAAAAAACAGTGTGATATACTGTAGGTGAATGTAAATGGCATGGTTAACAACAACAATAACAAAAATCATGGAGAAATGTAATATTGTGGGGAGACCATATGTCAGACTGGCTGCTGCAAGACTAATATATCCACATAATGAGGTCATCTGTGATGGATTGACGCAAATGAGAAAAGTGCTGCGGTCTCACGAGTCCACATTTCAAACGGATTTTGGAAAACATGGACGTCGTGTTCTCCGGGCCAAAGAGGAAGTGGAGGACTTGTGATCAGTACAAAGTTAAATTGCCGACCAGCAGTGATGCTTATGGGGATGTTTTTAACCTCCCTTGCACATATGTGACGGCAGTGCGAGTGATGTCAGCAAAGTGACTTTTGGCACCTATCACATCAAACAAGGAATATTTATATTTGTCTAATTGCCTAAGGGGAAGTCAACCTAAAAAAAACAAAAACAAAAAAAACTTGACAATACAGTACAGTGGTACCTCTACTTACGAAATTAATTGGTTCTGGAAGAAAGTTCTTAAGTAGAAAATTTGTAAGTAGAGGCGCATTTTCCATGTAAATGCCCTAATTCGTTCCAAGCCTCCCAAAATTCAGACATAAATGTTTTATATCGCATAAAAATGCATCAAAACATGAAACAAATATATGTTACAATAAGATTATTGCACAATAAATGAGAGTTGTGCATAATGTAAAAAACAAAGAATAGATTAAAGAATAAAAATGATGCTCATTTACCTTTTTTAACTGCTGTCCTCTTCATTTTTTGCCCTATTTGGTTCATGTTCTCTCTGTGTTTTTGCCTGGTGTTTTGTAAAGAACTGATCCAATGATGTTCGTATTTTTTAACAATCTTGTTTATTTTTTATTTTCTTTCTTTCTTTCTTTCTTTCTTTCTTTCTTTCTTTTATCGCTCACTCACACGCTTACATCATGTAAGCCGCACATCATCTCCTGAAGGCAAGTGACGGTTCTACTCCTCCACCTGGAGCCCTTGTTTTTTGTTGTTGTTTTTTTTAAACAATCCTTTGAAAATGTCCAAGGCAAACATCATCATAGTGAGCGATCGCCCGAATGGTGAAAACTTGTTCTGGGTGATTCTTTTCAATAAATTCTGAAACTTGGTGGAAACTTCAGGTACGACGGCGAGGCATCTTTTTCCAAAAAAAGGCCTCTCGTCGCAATTCAAAACTTACTATGCAACGTAGCCTTCATCAATCACCAATTGTTTGAATTTTTGCACAAATTCGTCTGCCGTTAGTTAGTACACTTACGTAAAACTATCTAAACACCTCATGGCCCGAGGAATGATGAGGACGCTACATTGACACATTCTATTCTTTATCTATGGTCACCTACGGTACAGGTCCCTCTTAGCCAATGGGATGCCAGGAAGATGCCAGTAATAGCCAATGGCAGAGCAGCTGTAAGTATGTTGCGTTCAGGAAACTCTGGGAGCTGCGATTAGCAGCCCATACTGTAGTTTTACCTTTCGTATCCTGAAACTTCTTTCGTAACAAGAAGCAATATTTTCCTGTTGAGGAGTTTCGTAACTTGAAAATTTCGTATGAAGGGACGTTCGTAAGTAGAGGTACCACTGTAATATGTTATATGCATCCCCACTAGTCCAAATACGGTATTCTGTTTAACATTGCGTTAGTGAAGTATGAGTTAAGCAGTAAAATTCAACAGTTTTTATCAATATCAGAAAGCGGCTATTTTGCCACTTGTTGTTGAGTGGAAATGACATCACAGTTACCCAGGTCTCAGGTAACAACCAATCACAGCTCAGCTTCAGAAAACAGGTGAGCTGTGATTGGTCGTTGCCTGAGCAACTGTGACGTCATCTTCAGTCGACAGCAAGTGGCAAAATGGCCGCCCCCTGAGATGAATAAAAACGGCTGGATTTTGCTACATAACTCATATTTCACAAATGTAATATTAATCAGGTTGACTTCCCCTTTAAGAATTTCATCTTGAACCTTGGAAAAAAGTATGTCATTTATGAAGGTGGCTGCGCTGAGAGAATCACAAAACCTTGTCTTGTTTTACTACCAGGATTTGGAGAAGCTTTTTTCTTTTCTTGTGGTGGATGAATAGAAAGAGCAAGTTTACCTTGTTGTTAAATGTCTGTTGGACTCCTGTCCATATGAGGGATAAGACCACATTGTGTGTGAGTGTGTGCGTGTCCATAGTCGGTTGCCATCTCTAATGGTGGAGTCTGGTAAGCTGCTGTAAACAGTGAAGCGTATCCAAACATTACCTTATTAAGACACAAAAGACCGAGAGAAGAGCTCGTTCTGCTCTCACTCGTCCATGTCGGCACAATTTGACTTCAATGTGTCGCACTGAGCTTGGATAAATGAAAATGAACTTTGACCCAAAAGAGAGGTTTTTACATTTTTAACTTCCTTTAACAGGTTTCTTGGTACATTTTCCATCTCTTGTCTTGTATGTTTTTGTTAACATCCTCACATGCAGATTCCCATTTCACTTCCTTTCCCACTTCATCTCCTGAATCCTCATCAAACATTCTTCTTTCACCTTCATGTCATGGTCACCATCATCTTTTACTTTTGCTTCCTGTCCGACTCCGCAGCTTTTTTTTTTCTCTTACCAGAAAACAAACTTATTGTACTTTTGGTCAAATCCATCGGTATGAGGGCCAGGCCAATTTTTTTTTTTTTTTTTTTTTTTTTTTTTTTTTTTTTTTGTGACTCCCCAGCTAAACTCATGACATGAACATTGTCTCTTTTTGGAATCATCAATTGTGAAACTGACACAAGCAGCATTTTCAATGAATGGTGCAAATTTTCAGCAACAAATGCAGTTTGCTTTGACCAAGATGACATCATCATTGGTTGCACGTGTTGGCCTCAAGTCAAGAGGTTCTGAGTTTGAATCTCAGCTTGGGTCTTTACGTATTTCCCCGGATGCTCTGGCTTCCCGCATTCCAATAACATCTATGGTGATGGAATAATTCAAGAATGTGAAGAGATAAGAATAACCTATTTACGACTAAACTAACAAAATTACCCTTAAATTGTTACGTTCTGAGGTTGGACCCCAAAAGCACAGACACAATAAGATTTTAACTCTTTATTCGCATAACATCGAGAGGCATAGAACAAACTTGACTAGATGAGAAACAACGAGAATGCATCGGGAATCACGAGACGCCAAGCCCCCTTGGGCTGTGGAGATGCACAGACGAACCGAGGTAATAATCCGACAAAACCGGTTTGGTTTAAGTCGTGAATTGATCAGATTGGCTGTGGCTAGACATGTGGGTAACCGGACTGACATGGAATTATCTGATTGGCTGTTGACCAGAACGGCGATTGGCTGGCAACCAGTCCAGGGTGTCCCCCGCCTACTGGCCAGAGCCAGCTGAGATAGGCGCCAGCACCCCCCACGACCCTTGTGAGGAATAAGCGGTCAAGAAAATGGATGGATGGATGGATGTTGACCAGAAAAAAAGATTAAAGATTCTTGACATCACATAGCTCATGACATCACATAGGTTAAAACCAGTTGAAACTAGATGACGATTACATCAGTTCAAAACATCAGTTCAAAACAGACACTTGACCTCACGGTCATGACCCAAACTTAACCCTGGTGTGACCCAGTCATGACATAAATACATTGATGAATAAAAATGATTATATTTTAGACGGAAATGTACTTTCTTATACTTTCTGCTCTGTCAAGATCCATTTTATGAAGATATTCAAGTACCTGTTTTACAAATGGTCAGCTTACTACAGTTTGCTCTTGTTTTATTTCTGATTATCGAGTTTGGCTGCTGTTCAGTGCAGGGGTGGATCTAGTCTAGATAAAGGGCTGATGGCCACCCCAAAAGCTTAAAAATTCCTGAACTATTGGCCTTGTCACCTTCAACAGAAAGCTGTTATGCATTTGTTAAATTAACCAGAAAATATAACACAATTGCTTACTTGATTCATTTTACTGTGCTTAACTCATTCAATCCCAAAAACATGTAAAAACATTTTTGAATACTTTTTTCTTCTCTTCCAAAAACACATTTACGTGTTATTTTTTGTTTTTTTTGTTTTGTTTTGTTTTTTGTTTTTTGTTTTTTATGCAAGAGCATACAGAAGGCTGTGATGCAGCTTCTGCCATGATGAGGTGGCTTAAAGCAATGCTAGTTAATTAAATGACGGCCAGCAGATGGTAGCAGAGTATAAGAGATCAGCCAGGGCCATGTTGCAACAAGCTTTTTTGTCAGTTTTCACCAGGAATGTGATTTAAAATGCTAATTGCTGCAAAACGGAAACAGATACAAATATATATATATTTTTTTTCCTGATCAAAGAAGAGACTCTAATCTTTCTTTTGGTCGGTTCCATGTTTTTATAGCAAAAGAACACAATATTATATGGGCCTTGCAAAATCAGTCAAAATCTAGTAAAACAACCAGGAGCGAAATTTTTAAAGTGGCCCCTTGTGTCCTTTCATTTCTCTGTATGTGGCCCTCAAGCAAAAATGTTTGGACACCCCTGAAAGTATTCATTAATTGCCAAATAAAAATGATTCATCCAATTCTTGATAGCTTTGTACACTGGATAAAAGTCATGCTGGAAAAATAGCAAACAATAATCCTATTGAGCCTATATTGTGTATATGGCTTTTGAGGATTTTCAATTTTGTTAAAGTTGCATGAACTGTATAAAAAAATATATATATATTCCCCAGGTCAGATTAGGTGATGTTCAAACAGTGTAGAAATAAGGTAGCTGTTTTGTGTCAAAGGAAGTTCAATGACAAGCGAGCGCTGTTGGGCAGTTTCACTCTGTTTACATTCACTGACAGCAGCAGAGCAGTCTGCTACACTTGAGTGTGTGTAAGTCTTGTCTGTTCTTCCAAGTTGTCAAAGCAGGAAGCACAGCGCTTAGTAGCGTGGAAATGAGAACAACGTGTACAGGTGTTCCATCTCTGGCTGCCAGAGGCTTCATCTTCTCGGCTCTGTAACTCCTCTGTCATGTTTGCTATTATTGGCGCAGAAGCTGTGGCAGCCAAAATTCCATGGTCATGTGCATGTAGCTTCCCGCTCACAGTTTTCTAAAGTAATGGAATTACTGTACACTAATTACTGTTTTTTTTTATACTGGGTTTTTTAAATTAACATTTTAAAAAATTACACACGGTCACTGTGACTTTACTCAAACAACCATGCCTAAAATTTGTCCTGAACTTGCACATTACACTAGTTTTAAAATCGCGGCATGGGCTCCCCATGTGTTTCAGGAATGATTTTAAAGTGCTTTTATTAGTCTTTAAATGCCTTAACGGACTTGAGCCAACTTATTTATCTGACCTGCTTCGCGGATCCTGAAGTCCTCCGACAGTGTCCTTTTAACTGTTTTATTTTTTTCAATTGCTAAAGCACTAAAATGACATGCGTAGCACAATTATTTAAACTGACATGCTGCACTGACACCTTTTCAACAGGTTCCATGTAAAAGGGACAGAGAAGATAAAAGCTTTTTTTTTCAAACTCAATTGTGGGTAAGAAGCATGGAACACCAAATTACTCTTTGTCAGACATTGAGCTGAAGTATTCATATAAAACAAGGCTCCATAATCTAAGACGGATTAAAAAAAAAAAAAAAAAAAAAGTTGCTGGGACAAGTCATTTTTTAACCTTACAAGAAAAACACGTTTCTGAAGAAAAAAAAAAAAAGTTTGTGGGTTTGTCAACATCATTTGTCATCTAAATTTCTCCTTACATAAAAACACCTTTCAAAAAAGTCCAGCACATGCTAGGCCCTAAAATAGCTTCTTTTCTTTTTTTTAACGGACTGCAAATTGTGCATGTCTCATCATTTCAGACCGTGTTCATGAGATAACAAAACAGCATTTTGTTAATATGTGTATGTTGCTTTCAAAGGTGGATTCGAGATATTCTCACAAAGCCAAACATCTTTTTGTCACGTTTAAAAAACTCCGCATGCGGAAGACCATCCTACGAGCTCTCCTGTTCGTCTGGGGGGAAACGCCTCTCAAATGTCACTAACGTCCAAGCTCATCTTCATCATCAATCATCTTCATCAGTCTCTGCAGCCGGCCTCGCTTCATACGGATGTCTTCTTGCGGCTCTCAGCTAGTTCAAAGTACGTGGTCAGCTCGGTGGCACTACAACGGCGAATGGCCACATCCGAAGCGTAGTGTTAGTGTTTGTAGTATGTACCTACCTAGGTACATGCTACAAACACTCGAAGTGCGCATGCGCAACTAGGAACGAAGACGCACGACGTTGTTACGCATATTGATTGACAGGATCGAGAAACAATCGTTAAGATGATCCACCCGGAAGACGCAGCCACAAAAATATCCTTGAACCCACCTTTAAAAGTGTGTATATTGTGACTGGTGTAAAATAAAAAAATTAAAAAAATAAAATAAATAAAATAATAATTTTGCAGTGTCGGAGTTAGACAAATTTAGTGTTTGTGTATGGATAATTGTGGCAATATTTGAAAAAAGGAGCCCCGTTTTCAAAATTGTGAGTAAACAGTTGAAAAACACTATTTTTTGATAAAACCAGCCTAATTTGCAAAACTGTGTTTTAGCAATTGGAAAAAACTGTTTCTACGGCGGATGACTGGTTAGCACAGAGGTGTCCAAACTACGGCCCGGGGGCCATTTGCAGCCCGCCGTCCATTTTTTTAGTGGCCCGCGACATATGCTAAAAATGGCATTTGACTCAGTTCAACTAAAATTAAAACAAAAATGTTTGGAGATGGTCAAAGTAAGAAGTGAAGGTGTCGAAAAACACAGGTGCTATTAAAGGTTATTTTAGTTAACTAAAACTAACAAAAAAAACTAAAATTAAAAAGCTATTTCCTTAACGAAATAAAACAAAAATGAAGATACTTTAAAAAAAAAAAGAAAAAAAAAAAAAGAAAACTAACTGAAACTACATTTTATGTTTACAAAACTAACTAAAATAAAACTATAATTATAGCAACAATGTCCTTCGTTTTAGTCTTTGGTAATTAATGTAATGCATGAGCCTTTTTGTATGATTTTAAATGAGATTTTTAGTAGATTTATTTTGATATAAACTGGAATAATGACGTCATAGGTAGACTGTGTTTTTGATTCCACAACTCATTGACCAGGCAGAGCGTGCTGCACTTAGATGGTGAACTGCTCACTGATAAAAAACAAACAAAACAAAAAACATAGTTGATTTAACATTAATGGCAGCATACATCGTGATTTTACTAATCATTATGAAACATTTTCGGCGGTCAAAGAGTTAATATAAACCGTAATAATGACGTCGCGCCCATTGTGTTTTTTAAATGTTGCACATGAGTCATACACATTTAAAAAAAAAAAAAAAAAAAAAAAACTAATACTGAAACTAATTAAACTAAAACTAAGCATTTATTAAAGAACTAAAACTAATTTTAAAAAACTAACAGAACCACCCTGAAAAATAACTAAAACTAAAATGAAAAATTCCAAAACTATAATAACCCCACTGCCATATTACAAATAAATTGGTTTGTAGCATTTTTCTAAATATGCAAAAGCACAAATACATTATTTGTACAATTTTTAGGACTAAACACAATTTCTCTTCATAACATTATGTGGCCCTTGCGTCCTTCGGATTTTCTGTATGTAGCCCTCAAATGAAAAAGTTTGGACACCCCTGGGTTAGCACATCCGTCTCCCAGTGCAGAGGACGTGTGATCGAGTCCGGACTTCAGCCAGGGCGGAGTTTGCATGTTTTCCCCATGTTTGCGTGGGTCTTCTTCGGGTATTGCGGCTTCTTCCCACATTCCAAAGACATGTTTGGCAGGTTGATTGAACACTCTGTTGTCCCTGTGACTGTGTGAATGGTTGTTCGTCTATATGTCCCCTGGATTGGCTGGCAACCAGCTCAGGGTGAACCCCGCCTACCGCCCGATAGGCTCATATTTTAGTTTTGTGTAGCACCATGAGTTGCATTTTAATATATGAAAGGTGCTATGATTGATTGAACTTCTTTCCAAAATGATGTCCATTTGGGGTTTATATTTTGTCAGCGTAACTGCATGTTGTATCGGTATATGTGGGAAAAAAAAGTCAGTTCTTTTACTGCAGCGCTTTAATTTTGATAATGTGAAATAACCTTTTCTTATAAACATATAAACATCATGAAGGAACATGGTTATCTACAATGTCTGTACAACTGTTAACAAAATAAAAGCTAACGAAAAAATGTGCAGGGCTGGATTTTTCTTTGGAAACTCTGTCCATTCACAGTTCATTATTTCATTTATGAACACTCTCCACCCCGACCAAAATGCTTTTTGCACGTTTGACAAATGTCACACTGAAAATCCAACAATCCCAGGATGAGTTGCAAGCCAACTTCATGTAAATTTACCTCCTGACCCAGACAACAACTGACCGGTTTACCTGTAATTAAGGCGCTGGAAGTACCTTGGAGAATTTGGGGTGGGGGTAGAACTCAAAAGGCCTTCAACAAATCAAATTAAAAACGTATCCAATGTTATTTGCAATCAACTCCTTCAATCCAGGTGCCGATTTGGGCACTATTGAGACACAGGCTGCAGTCAAGTCATCAACTACATTCAAACTTTTGGATGCAGCGCAGGAGTTCACAACTTTTTCCTTTGTGGTGCATGTAATACAGCTTTGAAATGATCATCGTAAAGCCATGTAAAAAAAATGGAAACTTGTGTATCCATATTTTCATAGTGGAAATGTGTCTGTAAAGAAATCAAACTAAGCATAGGAATTATCTGCTCGGGAGAAACATCCACAGTTTCTGATGAATTTTGAATCTCTAAATAACAAAAAAGCACATCCAAACACATAGAAGTCATACTTATAATACTTGAATGCATTTGTAAACTTCTTTTTAGGTGGAATACTGTGGCTTGAATGAGGAAAGGGGGCACCGGATTGAAAGCTTCAACTTGAGATATAAAATGATTCTTGAATGCAAAACGAAACAAACTGGTAAGACAGAAGATTTCATTATTTGGAGTCATGTACACAAAGTGCCCGTTTCCCTGTCTAATTCTCTTTGGCCCCGCCCACACTAGGCATCCTACAGACCCAGCTGTCAGTTTGGACACAACACAGTTGACGACACGTTGTCATTTCACAGGTGAAATGGAGTCTTGTGACAGTCAGACGTAACAGCAACGTGTCCTAAATGTAGTCGTCGTCCACAGGCTCGCCTGGCGTGTCGCAGTGATGGAGGAAGAGGACCACCACTCGCTGAAACACGCCTCTTTTGCTCTGACGCCGCTCCGAGATCTCCTCCCCGATGGTCTCCATGCAGATGTCAGCCGACAGCTGACCCTTCCGCCTCGGGGCGTAGATGGTGGCTAACGCATGACACAACAGAGTAAAGTAAAAGGGAGTCTCTTTTTTTTTTTTTCATCCAGTTTGAAATAGGAGAGACGCGACACTCACTGCTCTCGTCGTCCTCAAAGTCATAGCGTGCGTAGTTGTTGGGCTCGGCTGCTCTCAGGGTCCTGAGCCAGGGGAAGTCTGTTATCATGCTGTAGGGGGCGCCATCCAACAGACCTGAGCATGGTATGGCGGTTAGCGCAAGTCAGGTAATCAGAGCAGTGTCTTGGCTCAATTATACCATACATGTATAATTAGACTTTCCAGATTGATGCGCTCAGTATGATTTTTTTTTTCCGCATTTTGATGGGAAAACAGTCAGAGCCCATAATCATAATTGAGATTCTATGGAGGACCAAAACTGCCAAAATTCAAAATAAATAAATGTCTAAATAAATGACTAAATAAATAAATGAATAAATAAATAAATGACTAAATAAATAGATAAATAAATGACTGAATAAATAAATAGATAAATGACTAAATAAATAAATGACAAAGTGAAAATAAAAACAGATATATTTTCATTTATATTTATTTTTTGGGATATAATTTTCGAATTATATATTTTTTATATTCATTTTTATTTTCACTTTCATTTATTTATTTATTTAGTCATTTATCTATTTTGAATTTTGGCAGTTTTAGTCCTCCATAAGATTCTACCCATGTAAAGTGTTTCTACAATGATTAAAAAAAAAAAAAAAAAAAAAAAAAAAAAGGCAAAAAAAAAGCAAATTTTTTTATGCTCAGACTGTTACTTTTCACTAACGTTTTATTCTTGATACGTGTTTATTTACGTACACTGTTCTGTAACTTAAAAAAATAAGTGTTTTTTTTAAGGGGAAGTCAACCAAAGAAAAAAATATTCTATGCAGCCCCATACGGTATTCTTGTTAATATTGTGTTGTGGAATATGAGTTAAGTAACAAAACCCAGCAGGTTTTATCCAATTTGGCACTTGCTGTCGAGTGAAAATGACATCACAGTTGCTCAGGTCTCAGGTAACAACCAATCACAGCTCAGCTTCGGAAAACAGGTGAGCTGTGATTGGTTGTTGCCTCAGCAACTGTGATGTCATCATCACTCGACAGCAAGTGGCAAAATGGCCGCCCCCTGAGATGGATAAAAAATGGTTGGATTTTGCTGCATAACTCTTATTCCACAAATGTAATATTAATCAGAATGTCATGTTTAGACTAGTGAGGTCACCTATAACATATTGTCAAGAAATGTTTAAGGACTTCCTCTTTAATTTTAAAGCCTCTTGTGTGAAGCTCTTGAGTGTCTTCATGTAGTCTGTAAACTTCATCACTGTCCTGTTGCTTGAATATTACTGACAAAGGATTGTGGGTAATATCGCCTTCCTTTTTTCTCTCTCTTCACTGGCCCTCACTGGCCGCGTCATATTTACTCACTATAAGAACCTGTTATTTTTTGTTACGTATTGAATCTTAATACTTGTTTAAAAAAAAAAAAAAAAAAGTAAATTTGTCGAACTATCAGTTTAACTCTTACTGCCACACGTTATCCAAAAAACACAACCCCAACAGTGCCAGCCGATTTCGAACATTTTAACTCATCTTTCAAGGAAAACAGAATATTGTGTTCTTTTACTACATATACAACATGGGTACCACATGAAAGATCACATTCCATTCTTTCATTAGAAAAAAAAAATTATGTTTCTACCTTATTCCGTTCTTTAGTAATCACCATTTGAAAATAGGAAACTTGAGTGACTTTGAGTTACAATTGAAAATATAAGGGGACAACCTTTTTGTGAAAACATACATTTTCTCCACAACAGTGACTTTGACACTAATATTTTTTGTTTAGTGACGCTCTGTAAATTAGGTTTAATGTGACTTTGATAATTCGCGTCATCCTTGAAAATGTTCTATTTCATTGGATTTCATCAGATTCCGTCATGTTTCATTGTAATTTCATACACCGGCAGCCCATTGAAAAGAGATACAATGCTGCCATCCGTTGGCCATAGTTAGTGGGTGTTTTTGATTCCACAACCCATTGACCAGGCAGTGCTGCACTTAGACGTTGCACCATTGATTTAAAACAAAAAACAAAACAAACAAAACAAACAAAAAAAACAAACAAGTTAATGTCATTTAACGTTTATGGCGGCATACATCGTGATTTCACTAATCGTTATAAAACGTTCTTGGCGGTCAAAGAGTTAATGCAAGCGTGTTTTACCCTCAAGCGTATAAATGTCTCGGCCCCAGGGGTATTTCGGGTACTTCTTCAGATCCTCTTCTGTCCTGGTGGCTTCTGGGAAGAACTCATACTTGATTAACTCCCTGCAAAACACATGCACAGAGTGAATATTCCAGCTACTATTAAGCAATGACTGAAAGGAGCTTACAAGTTGCAAGTATGTAACATTAGAGAGACACAGTTGGGCTATATGTTACCATAGCAACTGCTGCCATGGCAACACCAAAGACCTTGGCACTTGCTTGGATTTAAATTACAGCTACAAGACCAAAATGACAAAATGAAGTTTATTAATATATATATATATATATATATTTTTTTTTTAAACAAAATGTAGATGAATGTTACTCACTGGCTGATGTTGGCGATGGTGTCCATCCAACTGCGAATGCGGACCTTGTTGCGTATATTTGGAGGATTGCTGAACTCGTGAACTATCGCAATGTGATACGGATAAGGACCCTGGAAGAGCTGACGTTCCAATGCCACAGAGTCAATCTGAAGAAAAGGGTCATCCGGTTAAGCACAGAGACCATGGAACAAACTAAAAAACATAATCAGCCAATGAGTGAATAAAGAATATATTCAGCGGTTAATTGTAGTATAACTAATAGACATGATGACATATTTAATGACTGGACACGAAACAGCCCGACATACCGACCTGGTGCATAGGACGCATGTAAATGATGCGGTTGCGCTCGGGAGGCATTCTCAGAATCTGATCCAGGACCTGTTCCATGTTCAGCTTCTTACATTGTGCATAGTCAAATCTGTTGACAATAGGAGCGCTTTCCACTCGCAGCTGCTTCAACACTCGACATCGGGTAGCTTGACTCAAAGTAGGGGAGAGCAGAAAGGAACATTTGTTATTCAACATGAAGAGTTAGTCAGAGGGGCACAATGGGGAAAAAAAGTATTTGTAACTTTCAAAATAATGCACATTCATATGTCAAACCCTTGCAAGCCTCGTTGTGAAATTGAAAGATAATCTCCATGTCTGTGCAGTACCATGAATGAACATCATCTTGGGGCAGTCTTTCAGGACCAGGTCGGTGATTCCGCAGTTGGTCAGAGTGATGCCCACCAGGTTCTTACTCTTCAGAGTCAATACCTCAAAGAATCAGACAACAGTTCGTCATGTGCATTTTCAAATGCAGGCAAATAACACCTGACATGTCAACTTTTCAGTAGAAGAAAGACCTTATATGGACACGTGTGTGGGACAGGAAGGCCTTCGAGTTAGCTAAAACTAACGACCGTAAATACCTTTTTATCTGGAATTGTGTGCATGGCTAGCATCATTTGCAAATAATCGTTGAGGTAAACTCAAAAAACTAAAACATACTGCTTTCACCGCACTTCAAACAAAGTAAAAAAGGCTCGACTAAAAAACTTCAACTCAAGACCAGATTCTGTATGTAGTACAAGATAATAGACGTTTGGTCAGTCGCATCACTGTTCAAACAAGCACCTTCAAAACATCCATCCATCCATTTCAATTCAGATGCTTTTCTTTTTGAAATATTGAAATAATGTATGCTGCTCTTTTTGTTTACATGTCAACAGCAGTTTTACTTGTAAAATTAACTTATACAGTACAGTAAAAAAAGTATTTTCCCCTCTTCTTAAATTCTTACTTTTTCCATAGATTTCCCACTTTCAAGAATAAAATCAAACAGATGAAACAATCTGACACAAGTAAATATAAAATGCTGTTTTTAAAGTGGTAATGTGTAGAAACTTTTGATTTTTCTTCAACTAATAGAATAGTCGGGTGGCACGGTCTATGACTGGTTAGCACGTCCGCCTCCCAGTGCAGAGGACGTGAGATCGAGTCCAGGCTTCGTCCTTCCTGAGTGGAGTTTGCATGTTCTCCCCGTGCCTGCGTGGGTTTTCTCCGGGTACTCCTCCCACATTCCAAAGACATGCATGGCAGGTTAATTGGAACGCTCCGAATTGTCCCTAACTGTGCTTGTGCGTGTGGATGGTTGTTGGTCTCTGTGTGCCCTGCGATTGGCTGGCAACCAGTTCAGGGTGTACCCCGCCTACTGCCCGAAGCCAGCTGGGATAGGCTCCAGCACCTCCGTGAGGAAGAAGAGGTTAAGAAAATGGCTGGATGGATAATAGAATAATCCAAGTCGTGTTCATTTTGTCAACAAAAACTAAAAAATGTTTTCATCAACACACATTTTTCAATGGTCAAAAACTAGACTCGACTAAAACCCTCATTTATAAACAACTGGGACAAAATCAGTACTGAATAAAGACTGGACTAAAAACTATGCACATTTTAGTTCACGAACAAGACAAAAATTATGATTTTTGGAAAACCCTGTCTCTGCTAATTTGTCAATCAATAATACACAGTGACAGACCTTCTTTCAAATCTAATCTCACCGCAAAATAATGCTGGCTATACTAACTAACTTGTAGCATGGAGTCATAATAATTTACCACTTGTTGATGCACTGTAATTGTGTGTGAAGTTGGTATTGATAAAAAAAAAAGATGACATTTTATGTGAAGTACTTTTAGATTAGATGGCAATATCTCATGACAAAAAAATGATGAAATGATTATCCTGACTAAAACTAGACTAAAATGTTGACAATTTTTGTTGACTAAAACTAGACAAATAAAATTGCTTTCTTTGACTAAAAGACTTAAATGCTAGACTAAAATGTGACATCATAAAAATGGAATGAGGTTGACTAACTATGATAAAAACTAACAAGTGGGACTGAAACTGGACTAAAACAGACTAAATTTGAAAATGAATGCTAATATTCACACTAGTCCCATATGTGCACATTTTGAAGCACACGCACTACGGTGCCTCAGAGAGACCACACTTTGCAAGCCTACAAGCAATTTCTTTAGCAGAGGTGGGAGCAAACGACTTCTAGTATTCTCTTAAGTCAGGGGTGGGCAAACTCTGTCCTCGAGGGCCGGAGTCCTTCAGGTTTTGGAGGTCTCCCCTCTTCCAACACAAGCTGATTCTAATCAACAGGATCGTTATCAGTCTTATGCAGATCTTGCTGATGAGCTGTTCACATATCAGCTGTGTTGGAGAAGGGAAACCTACAAAACCTGCAGGACTCTGGCCCTCGAGGACCAAGTTTGCCCACCCCTGCGAGTGATGAAGTCAGTGCATTGCATTTGTATCACGTGGTAGTCATTTGATTCAACAAATTTGTAATTTGTAAAAAAGTTTGCAGAAAGATGGCGGCCAACCAAAAATGTCAATCTCCTGTCAGGTGAGACACAACCCATGTACTAATATAATTAGCGATTACTAGACTTGTGATTACTGTATATATATTTTTTAAAAGTATGTTGTGCGAGAACTTTTTTCCATATTACTGAAATAGTGGGTTTTTGAAATGAATTAACATTGAAAAAAAAAATCCAAAATTTCAACACATTGGCCCTTTAACTAGTGATTTTATTTATGATGAGGAAAAAAATTCAAAACTACCAGGCCCTATGAGGAAAAAAACAAACAAAACTCTTGCACATACTAAACCTAATAACTGGATGGGTATGTCAGCAACAACCAAAATCAAGCATTGGATATTATATTTTCGCCCAGTCTTCTGTACTGTTGAGTCACGAACAAGGAGGCAAGGGAGGCCTGGAGTTCTTTGAATGTTTTTCAGTGTTCTTCTGCGACCTCCTGGATGAGTGGTTGCAGTGTTCTAGAGGTCATTTTTGTAGGCCGGCTGTCTTCAAATGTGTTGTGGATAATGACTCGGACCGCGGTTTACTGGAGTCCGACAGCTTTATAACCTTCTCCAAACCGATGAAACTCATTTACTTTATTTCCTATTTGTTCGACATAGAATTTCTTTGGATTGTGACATTTTGTTGCAGCATTTTAAAATCTATTGGCCAACTTCAATTTGTCAGTGAGGCTTCTACTAAGTGATGTCTTGATTGAAGTAATCAGGCTTGTGCTCAGTGACAATTTTGGGGGTGTGGGGGCATTTTCACAGAGCCAGGTAGCTTTGAATAGTTTTTTTCCCTTAATAAATATAATCTTCAATTAAAACTGCATTTTATATTTATTTGTTTGACAATTTCATTCGTTTGATGATCTTAAACAAACTCTGTGGAACAATCTGGATTACATAACTAAATCATGCACAAGGTCATGCTCTTGAATCATTTTGTTTGTTACCATAATAGCATCTTGACAGCATAATATCATTTATTTTGTGGTGATTATTATTACTATTATTATTATTATTGTTGTTTCATTTTTATTTCATTATAGGTTATGATCAGGGGCAGATATCAAGTTTTACTTCTTTCTGTCCCCTTTCATTTCTTTTTCAAAGAATGAAATAAAAATTTTGAATTTACAAAAGAAATTTTGAAAGTGTAAAATGAATAAAGTGTGACTTTTAGAAGTGAACCTCTTATATGAAGCTTGGCAACAAATGCTGTCCTCTGCTGGTCGGTGTTAGACATTGTGCCCTATTACTCTATACAGTGGTCCCCAACCTCAACCACAAGTCCAAGCAGATAGAAAAAACTTGGAGCGTGTCTCCCAGATCTGGAATATACGTCAGCCGCTGCAGTAACAAGGAGGTTGACATTATATGCAACAATGCCACCTGTTGTAGACTAAAGTTGACTTCAAATGAAACGTGCCCAGGGGCTCACCTTGCAAACGTCATGTGACCGAATAGGTGAGCCACAACGTTGGTAAGGCAAGCCCGTTTTGGCGTCAATTTCAGTCACCAGCAGGTGGCAGTAGTGGATAAAATGTCATCCTCCGTGGCTGGCTGCAAACAACCGGATTAGTTTTAAGTCTTATTCCACTAATGCAGTGCTTCTCAAATAGTGGTGCGGGCCTCCCCCAGGGGCTCGAGGCTCCATCAAGGGGGCCGCGTTTGACCTCGGGGAACATGCTTTTTTATTTTGATGTTTTTTACTGTCCTAGAATAAAGTGCAATTGCACCTCCACTACATTTGGGGGCAGTGGCACTCTCATTATTGTCAGAGTGCGCACAGGGAGCATTCGCTCGGTGGTGTAGGGGTTTTATTTGCACTGAGTATGCGCGCTCTGTAAACAGCAAAAAAAAAACAAAAACAAACAAACCAAAAAAAAAAATCAGCACAAATTATTTTATATATTTTTGTTTTGCAGGTTAAAGTGTTTTTTTTTTTTTTATATTGTGCTCATGAGTTAATTTGGTGATCAGTTTGAATGCATTATTATTTATTGATTTCATGTCATTTTTTTTTTCCGTATCATATGGTTTGACATGGTCAGTCAAAAAATGTTTATAGTTTAATTAAGGATTTAATTTTATTTTTGAATTTCAGATGCACTTTAAATCTTTTCTGTTACAGTTGATAAAGCTATTCTTTGTTGTAAGTTGGTCCATATTTCTCTTTTTTTTTTATTCTCTTATACGTTAATAAGGATAGTGTTATGCAGAGGTGTGCTTATAACAATTTTATAGACAAATTTAAACTATAGTCTCGGGGAGTCTCGCAAGATGTTTTCTTCTGACTGGGGGGGCATGACAGAAAATAATTGAGAAGCACTGCACTAATGCAATAGCAATCTGAATACCGTGTTTAGACTATTATGGCAAAATAGTTCACACAACTTCCACTTGAACATTTTTCTGTCTTTATCCTTTCACTTTTGTTATTTATAGTACTTCATATATTGGTACTCTAGTTTCCAGTTAAGATGCTGCAGTTCTAGACAATTCTAAGCTAATTAACTCATTCACTGCCTTTGACAAGTATACTTGTCAATTGTATTTTTTAGAGCGGTGCTAAATGGGGGCAAATCTGAGCATGCTCCACTGTAAATATCAAACTTGGAAACAACTTTACTGATGCCCAACCACCGGTAGATGACATCATTGCCCCATTTTATAGGAAATAAACACAGTTTCAGAGTCCATGGGAGAAATGGCTGTATTTTGGCAAACCTACATTTTTCTGCTGTCAATTATAAAAGAACGGGACGGGACAAAAAGTAGGGAGTCTATTCTGTTATTTGGTAGATTCGGTTTATATATAATTATTGAATGTAATATCACGTGAGTATTGGAAATGTAAAAATTTTCTATAATGACTGGCAGTGAATGAGTTAAGATTTGATGATAATTTGTGATCCATTTTTTTTTTTGCCATATAACAGAAATGCTGGCCTTCTGAAACGTGGGTTCGTTCATATGCGTTCAACACTTGTTGGAGTTTGCTTTGCATGAATTACATCTCGTCCTCTCCTACCTCCTCATCCATTTTTTTGGGGGGGTTTGTTTTTGCTTAAGTACATTCGCAACCTCAAAATAGAGACACAGTCCTAAGATGAGGAATCTGCTGTACTTTCACAGTGAAAACGCAAGTAAAAATGAAGTTTGGGTATTTACCTGTACGTGGTCATCCTCCGTCACCGGATCTGAAGTACTAGTTGACTTGTCAGCCATTCGTCTCCTCCTTGTTGCTACCCGAGGTCTGCTTCTTGGAAGATCTACTCATACAATAATAATAATAATAATAATAATAATAATAAAATGAACATGCACCCAAGCAACATGGTATTATCTTTATCAGCCATCTTGTATCACATGATAAGATGGTTGGATTTGACATAACCAAACTTCACAAGAAATCTCGATGGATCTTTTTCAATTATTACCTGTTTCGGGCATCAGTGGTACAGAGGACATGCGAGTGCAGGACCGGGTCACAGGTCGTCTGCGTACAGGGGAATTCTCATCACTGGCCATAGGTCGCTTACAACTTGAACGCTGAGCAACGGGCGTTCGTCTGTGTCTCTGACCCGCTGGTTGCCCTGATGTCATGTTTTCAGCAGAACCTATGGAATCCAGATGTGCTACACAGGCAGCGCCACAGGTTTGCCTTACTCCAACGTCCCTCGTGCTAGCGTCACCATTGTGTGTTCCAGAGTGGTTGTCTGCGTTCCCATTCGTCCTGCCCCTCCCGGTATCCACCCTGTCCCGTCGGGGGGCCGCCTCGGGTTCAATCCCGCCCACTCGTTCATTCACCGGCCTTCCTGCTGCCCCGCTAGCACCGGTTCCTTGCACTGTGCCGTCCTGCTCTGGCCTCGCTGATTCGGTGTTGACTCCTTTACTGCTAGTTCTCCGGCTGTTCTCGGATGCTGCCTTCATGTCAGCTTTGATCTGTTCACTGGTCACCTGACAGCTCTTTTCACAGCGGCCCTCCGACGCAGGAGTCTTCACCTGATTACCCGAGGCCGACTTTGAAGCAGGCACGTGATTGGTCCGCCGCAAAGGAGTCTTTCCTTTACCTGGAAACACATAGATACTAGGGATGTAACGATATCCAAATATCACGATACGATATTATCACCGATATGAAGGTCACGATACAATAATTATTACAATATTGTGTGTCTGTGTGTGGGTGGGGGGGGGGGGGGGTTGGGGGGCGTTTTGGCGATATTTAAAAAAAAAAAAAAAAGACCACAATATTGTACAAAAAAAAAATAAAGAGCTCATACTAAAAAAAGCACAATATTGTGCTTTTGTACATAACAGCAATGCATATAAACCACTTACAATCTCTCATAACAATATTGAGGCACTTACTTGCTAATGCAAGCACACATTGATCGCTTCACAAGCAAATTAGGTTCCCCTTCATCTGACAATTAGCATAATTTTAAACATAGAAGGTCAAAACATCCCTAATAAAATTTTAATTACCCTAATAAACTAGCCACTAGACGGTGCTAGAACTGCACAAATGGGAAAACAACCTGACTTTTTTTAAACAGATGTGGTCCTTTTAAATATTGTGAACATGACGACGATATTGTGGCCGTTTTAATATCACAATATTGCCCTTATCGTTACATCCCTAATAAATACATTAAGACTGGACACAATTGAATGATTTTGATGATTGAATGACTTTTTGTATGGCCCATTAGATAGTTCAGACATTGTTGAAATGGCATATATTAAAACTTTTTATGACTTGTCTCCTGTTTTAGTATCGGTTGTAGGGATGTAACGATAGGCAAACATCACGATACAATATTATCACGGTATGAAGCTCACGATACAATAATTATCACGATATCGTGAGGAGGTTGGCGATATTTAAAAAAGGTCACAATATTGTGAAAAAAAAAAAAAAAAAAAACTAATTCCAAAAAAGCACAATATTGTGCTTTTGTACATATCAGCAATGCATATAAACCACCTACAATATCAATAACAATATTGAGGCACTGCTGTCGACTGATGATGACAACATCACCTGTGCTGAGGAAGTAAGTAACGACCAATCATGGCTCAGTTTACTGACCAAACCCAAAAAACAGGTGAGCCATGATTGGCTGTTACCTACTTCCTCCGCACAGGTGATGTCATCATCAGTCGACAGCAAGTAGAAAAAAATACTTTTAAAAGGTGTTAATTGTACATGAAAAATAATGAAGTTATCAAAATCATTCTGGACAACATATTAACTTTTCATTGCTGAAAATTGTTCAATGTGTCAAGTATCCCTTTAAACATAGAAGGGCAAAAACATCCCTAATGAAAATTAAATTGCACTAAAAAATTAGCCACCGGAGGGTGCTAGAACTGCACAAATGGAAATCAACCTGACTTTTTTTAACAGATGTGTTCCTTTTAAATATTGTGAACATGACGACGACGATATTGTGGCAGTTTTAATATCACGATATTGCCCTTATCGTTACATCCCTAATCGTTTGGTGGTGTGTAGTCCAACTTGCATACAAAATCCCAAATGGACAATGATTCAAGGCATATTGATAAACTGGTTACAAAGTGCCTTAAAAAGAGTCTATGTTTTGGAGTGACCACCACAAATCCCTGATCTCAATCCTATTGAGTATTTATGGGCAGACCCTAAAAGGCATGTTCAAGCAAGCGGGCCTACAAATGTTTTGTAATAAGAAATTGGCCGAAATTTATGTGAACTATTGGAACAATCTTGTGAAACACGGATAAAATCTATGAAAACTTCTCATTATTCTGGTATTTAAAAATATTTTTTTTTAAATCCAAATCAACCTAAAACAGGAAAAGTTTTGTTTGATTTCATGTCAGATAGTGAAAAAAAAAAAAAAGTGTATACGTCTTTGATAGTGTATGGAAACTTCTGGTTTCTACATTATCTAAGTCACAGGTCTCAAACTCCAGGCCTCGAGGGCCGCAGTCCTGCATGTTTTAGAGGTTTCTCTCCTCAAACACAACTGAATCATATAATGAGGATCATTATCAGGTACCTGCAGATCTTGCTGATGAATCAGGTGTGTTTGACGGGGGAAACCTCTAAAACAGGGATGGGCAATCTCGGTCCTCGAGGGCCGCAGCCCTGCAGGTTTCCCTCTTCCAACACAAGCTGTTTCCAATCAATGAGATTGTTATCAGTCTAATGTAGAGCTTGCTGATGAGCGGATCATACAGTGGGGCAAATAAGTATTTAGTCAACCACCAATTGTGCAAGTTCTCCTACTTGAAAAGATTAGAGAGGCCTGTAATTGTCAACATGGGTAAAGCTCATCCATGAGAGACAGAATGTGGGAAAAAAACTCAGAAAATTACATTGTTTGAATTTTAAAGAATTTATTTGCAAACATGGTGGAAAATAAGTATTTGGTCAATACCAAAAGTTCATCTCAATACTTTATGTACCCTTTGTTGGCAATAACGGAGGCCAAACGTTTTGTGTAACTCTTCACAAGCTTTTCACACACTGTTGCTGGTATTTTGGCCCATTCCTCCATGCAGATCTCCTGTAGAGCAGTGATGTTTTGGGGCTGTCGTTGGGCAACACGTACTTTCAACTCCCTCCACAGATTTTCTATGGGGTTGAGATCTGGAGACTGGCTAGGCCACTCCAGGACCTTGAAATGCTTCTTACGAAGCCACTCCTTTGTTGCCCTGGCTCTGGGTTTGGGATCATTGTCATGCTGAAAGACCCAGCCACGTCTCATCTTCAATGCCCTTGCTGATGGAAGGAGATTTTCACTCAAAATCTCTCGATACATGGCCCCATTCATTCTTTCCTTTACACAGATCAGTCGTCCTGGTCCCTTTGCAGAAAAACAGCCCCAAAGCATGAGGTTTCCACCCCCATGCTTCACAGTGGGTATGGTGTTCTTCGGATGCAATTCAGTATTCTTTCTCCTCCAAACACGAAAACCTGTGTTTCTACCAAAAGGTTCTATTTTGGTTTCATCTGACCATAACACATTCTCCCAGTACTCTTCTGGAGCATCCAAATGCTCTCTAGCGAACCGCAGACGGGCCTGGACGTGTACTGACTTCAGCAGGGGGACACGTCTGGCAGTGGAGGATTTGAGTCCCTGGCGGCACAATGTGTTACTGATTGTAGCCTTTGTTACTGTGGTCCCAGCCCTCTGTAGGTCATTCACTAGGTCCCCCCGTGTGGTTCTGGGGATTTTTGCTCACCGTTCTTGTTATCATTTTGACGCCACGGGGTGAGATCTTGCATGGAGCCCCAGATCGAGGGAGATTATCAGTGGTCTTGTATGTCTTCTATTTTCTAATAATTGCTCCCACCGTTGATTTATTTACACCAAGCGTTTTACCTATTGCAGATTCAGTTTTCCCAGCCTGGTGCAGGTCTACAATTCTGTCTCTGGTGTCCTTCGACAGCTCTTTGGTCTTGGCCATAGTGGAGTTTGGAGTGTGACTGACTGCGGTTGTAGACAGGTGTCTTTTATACCAATAATGAGTTAAAACAGGCGCCATTAATAAAGCTAACAAGTGGAGCCTCGTTAGACCTCATTAGAAGAAGTTAGACCTCTTTGACAGCCAAAAATCTTGCTTCTTTGTAGCTGACCAAATACTTATTTTCCACCATGTTTGCAAATAAATTCATTAAATATCAAACAATGTAATTTTCTGAGTTTTTTTCCCACATTCTGTCTCTCATGGTTGAGCTTTACCCACGTTGACAATTACAGATCTCTCAAATCTTTTCAAGTAGGAAAACGTGCATAATTGGTGGTTGACTAAATACTTATTTGCCCCACTGTATATCAGCCTTGTTGGAGAAGGCCAACATCCAAAACCTGCAGGGCTGCGGCCTTCGAGGACCGAGATTGCCCATCCCTGCTCTAAAACATGCAGGACTGCGGCCCTTGAGGACTGGAGTTTGAGACCTGTGATCTAAGTAATCTGTACTGTGTGGACACCTTTTGTGCGAGAAATAGTTTGCTGTGAACAGGATGCGACTGGAGTTAATCTTGAAACTAGGCCTTCCTCCTCCTCCTCACTGTCAGAGTCAGACAGGACCAGTGGGGGCTTGGGAATGGCAACACCAGGTCGTCTGCAATGCTGGGCCAAACCACTGGGACCTAAGAAGTGCGGAACAAATGCCAAAACAAATGAATAAACACAAATAGTAATAATTCAATGTAATCAAAATAATTCAATTGACAGTAATTATAATTGGGATTATGTCGAATGACAAAAAAATAAAATAAATAAATACCAGCTTGCTCTTCATCACCATCAGGAGGCTGTGGTGAAGCAGAAGGATGGCTGGGCCCTGCAACTTCACCACGAACTTCTGCCAATGCTATGTCAGCTTCTTTCTCTGGCTCAGCCTGCATGTTCTCCTCCTCATCCTCGACCCCGTTGACCTCCACTGGTGCTGTGATAATAAATTACAACAAGTCAAACAAGTCATATTTTGAGTTTTATGCTAATTGGTACCTTTGTAAGAACTTGGGCACATATTCTCCCGTAAAAGCACAATTACTTTTTTTTGAGTGCACTTGCACACTTTCTAAATATAAGTGCATTCTTCTGTCCAAATGTTTGACAAGCCCACCATGCGCAGGCTGTGAATTAAAACCCCAAAGAGGATTGATTCTGACTAATGCAGGCTTCTTTCAAATCAGAAAATATCAGGGCTCCAGACCATCCCTAAATGGTGACATTATTTCTGCCCCTAAAATTTGAGACAGACAGGGCCACAAAAATTTTCATCTCCTAATGTTTACTATTCTTGAATCATATTTGTTGTTCCTGTCATACTTCTCAACACTTCAGCGCATTTATCAGAGTAATACTGTATAGTGAAAAGGAGTGGGATGAGAATTTACTTTGCAAGTTAATTCATTGTGTGTGCCCCTAAACCTTCTACTTGCGCCCCTAAAACTGTGCTCCTAGAAAAAACAAAGGTAGAAAAGGGTAGAGAATCATTATGCTCTGCAGAAGCTGATAACAAACCTTTTCATTTGAATCATGTGTGTTGGATGAGGGAAGCATCTAAAACATGCAGGATATAGACCAGTGGTGTGCAAACTCGGCCCTCGAGGGTCGGAGCACTGCAAGTTTTAGATGTTTCCTTTCTCCAACACAGCTGGTATATGATCAGCTCATCAGCAAGCTCAGCACCTGATAACGGTCCTATTGATTGAAATCAGCGTGTGTTGGAACTTGGAAGTATGAAACCTCCAAAACCTGCAGGACTCCGGCCCTCTAGGAGCGAGTTTGCCCACCCCTGATATAGACCCTTCCAGTGTGACGTCACGTGGAGGGCAGGGCGTCAATTTGTTTGTTAGCAGCTAGCAAACTAAGATTGTGTCCAGATATACTTGCCTTGCTGTATATCGAAGTTTTCAAGCTATCTTTCTATCTAAACGATTTAATGAATGACAATTTACACCATTGAAAGTAGTGAACGACGTACTGTTTCAAGCAAAAACAACATACCTTATGCTTCCGCTTCCACTTTGTCTTCCAACAAACTCCCTTTTCGTAGCTAGCGGTTCCAAACGGCTGGTTTCAATGAGTCACAATAATGTAGTGTCCTACTCAGGACATTTTTTGTGACACTTGACATATTTCCCACCTTTTAACGAAAATGCTCGCCCAAAACCAAGCTCCGTACATTCATTATTATGGGATGTTTGCCCCCCGGAAGACGCAGTGGTAGCTAAGCAGTGACGTCAGATGGAAGGATCTACTGGCATTTTTCAATGAGTATATGTGCTGCTCAACTTCCTGGAAATGCAGATGGGACTTACCATTGTGCAGCTGTTGCTCTTGTCTTTGGATGTTGTAAACAGGTGGAGGTGGTGGTGGAGGAGGAGGAGGAGGAGGAGGTGGCGGAGGGTGTGCGGGAGGTGGAGGCGGAGGAGGCAGATTAGCCTCATTGTTGTTGTGGTGATGGTTATTGTTATTGTTGTTGTCATTGTTGGAGTTTTGGTTGCTGACCAGAGCCGAGGACACACCAATTCCAGTTCCTGCACTCAGGCCCACTCGGGCACAGCCCTGATAAACACCACAAACAATAAGCAGAAGAAATGCATGAAATGTTTTTCCTTATTTATTTGGCAATTAAAGCTATTTTTAATGCTGCATTTCTAACTATTTGCTAGTTAATATAATGAGAAATTATATATTTTTGTTCTTTAGTTGAGTGTGAAAATGCACTTGTGAACAAACTGGCTTACCTTTGGTGGTTCTCGAAACATCTGGTCCAGACATATGAACTCCAAACTGGGCAGTGCTTCTACGAACTGGGAGAAAGACTCCAGTTTGATAGCATGACAGCGTACTAGAGTGAGATCAACAAGTCGGCTCCATCTGGACTGATCTGAGGATACAAAACATTATTAGCACAGTGTTTTACACGACTAATGTGTAAAGAAAGTTTCTCAGAAAAGTGTCCACTTACCGGTAATCCAGTGGTGAGGGTTATGAAGGTGAGGGCAATTGTAGATGAGCAGATATTTGATATTACTGAACACCTCATTCACAATTTTAATGCCGATGTCAGTGATGATGCCTGGGTTCTCGACCACATCAGCCAGGCCATATTTCACCAGCTCTGAATTACTCATCTTACCTATATATGAAAATACAAATTACAGTACTTTCAATTAAAGGGATTATATCACAGAGGAAAACAGCACTTCAATTACGTTTTTGGTGAGGAATTAGCATTTGAACATGGCTAAAAGTTCCAAAAAGTTGATTTTTTACATTACTTTCCCTTGAAAAAAAAAATACACATGGACAAAATTGTTGACAACCCTTCTGGGTAAGGAAACTAAACCCCAGTGGTCACAATTTGGATCTGAAAAAAAATAAAATAAAATAATGAAAGTCTGATCAAAATTAACCAATGAAAATTAGACATCGCCTTTGAAATATGGGTCAAGAGAATAATTTTAAAAAACAAAATCATGCAATTGTACGGAGCCCCTAAAGTGACATGGGAGAAAAAAAAAACATTTAAATGTTTCTCGTCCGAACAAGAAAGTTTCCTTTTCTTGTCCGGACGAGAAACCAGCATACTTGCGTGGGAGACCTTATACTAACTACATTTCAGTTTGTGTTCATGTGTGAAAATGATAGCACAGGACCTAGTCAGGTTCTATTTTCACCTGGGACTTTATTATAAGGACATTGCTGCGTTACTTGCAAGTCGGCACCATTATGTTGTGTCTGAGAGACATTTAAAACGAATTGAAAGCAAGTTGAACAGTGGTCTACCGTCCGCCGCCACAAGCTAGCTCTCCTAGTTCCCGCTCGCAGGTGATGTTTCTCGTCCGGACGAGAAACTTTTCTTGTCCGGACGAGAAAGTTTCTCGTCCGAATGAGAAAGTTTCTTGTCCGTACGAGAAACGTTTTTTGTTTTTTTTTCTCCCATGTCACTTTAGGGGCTCCGTACAATTGACCTGGACAAAAAAAAAAAAAAAAAAAAAAAAAAAAAGATGATGGATAATTTGACCATAGTGTCACAGGGGTCTTCAAACTTATAATCAGTCAATCAACATTTTAAAGGGTGACAAGTAATCACTATGAGGTTTGGCAACATGGTTTGTACCACACTAAACATTGGTTAGAAAAAAAAAGGAGAGTGTCGTCTCAGGAGATTTGTAAAGGTAAAGTTACTGATCTGAATATATTACTGGATAGCCGACAGGCCAAGACATTTTGAAGCTGCCATATTCCCACTCCCAAGAAACTGTTCTCGGTATACGATCCTATACGTTTACAGTGTTGAAATTGGAGAACATTTGAGAAAGTACAGCATGATTTATGATGTTTTAAGCTGGTTAAACATTAACAAGAGGACTTCAGACATTGTACAACTTGCCTTAAATCGGTGTTTCTCAATTCCGGTCCTCAGGCGCCCCTAGCCAGCCTGTTTTCCATGTTTCCCAATTCCCAATGCAGCTGATTCCAATGACAGCTAATCAGCCAGCTCTGGAAAAACCTGATAACGATCCTCACCTACGTTGCAATTGGGAGACATGGAAAACAGGCTGGCTAGGGGGGCCTGAGGACCGGAATTGAGAAACACTGCCTTAAATACATGTATAAATCATATGCTTAATTTGCTGACGTTTACAGGAGAATTTTGATTAAAGAATTATACCTCTAATTCAAAAAAAGATGCCACTGCCAAATCTAATATTGCGGTCTAAGGAACTGAGTGATAAAAGAAAAAGGGGGTGTTCAAAACAATGCATACCGCCCACTTGTTGGAAAAAAAAGAAAAGAAAAAAGAAAGAGTAACAACCCCTATAATTTGGACATATACATACAGTTTATACAGTAGTCTGCTCGCAAGATGGGAGTTGTAAGATGGCCGGCCTGTGGCTTCAAAGGCTTGCACGGGCGTGTATGGGCTATTGGCTAGCCAGTAATATATACAGATCAGTGGGTAAAGGCTATAAGACCATCAGCAAGCTGCTTCATGTTGATTTGGCTAGTTGTACATACGTATTATTCACAAACGCAAGATCCACAGGACTGTAACCAACCTCCCTGGACATGAACATAGACAATTCACAATTACGTTATATACAATAACAGAGTGGTATCAACAATTTTGCCCAAGACCTTTGTGCGTTTTAACCTGTGGCACAATGTCAAAATCTTTATATTCTGGCAATGTTTATTCAAGTGGATGTCCTTGTGCTGATTATCCATCCATCTATCCATCCATCCATCCTCCTTTCTTAACCAGTTACTCATCAATTTTCTATTTCAAAATTTTACAAAATTTGTTCAACATGTTCACACTTTTCTGACGGGAGTCAGAAAAAAACAAACTACATTGCCTCATTAAAGGATGAATCGTCATTATTTCTTGATAGCTGATGGAAACCCAACGTATACAAACAACTATTCACACTCCCATTTACACCCATGGAAACAATTTTGTGTATTCAATTCACCAACCATGCTGTTTTTGGAGTGTGGGAGGAAGCTTGAGTACCCAGAGAAAACCCACATAACCACAAGAAGAACATGCAAGATCCACAGAGGACACACTACACCACCTTGTTGTCTTTGGCATACAAGAATATCCAATTCTATTCATTAGAAAGAATGAACTAACATTGGAGCAAGAATTCGTCCACGTATCCAAGATGAAGGGTATCAAACTGAGGAAACTCTAATTCAGCCATCTTGAGAGCTGAGAACACCCCATCTTTAGTCAGTGACGGCTGGATACGTAGTTCATGAAGTCTGTTAAAACACAGTGAGGGAAATGCTGTGTTAAGGATTGTCTCAGATTTTTAAGACCAGAAATGTCCTGAGATGTTTCACCGATGAATGTATTCGCAAACCAGATAAATAAAGATCATAGACTTGCTTAAAACTGAACTCTTGACTGTTGTCAAGATGGAGCTGAAGATGTATACAGTATTGACAAGTGTTTATTCTGTTAGGTGTGTGACTAAGGACCTGCGAGCAGCAGTGATGACCAAGTAACCCAAGTCCACTTCGAGGGCATTTTTACAGGCTCCAAACACAATGGTGTGGAGGTTCCGAAATCCTCCTGCAATGACACATCAGAACCAGGTTTCATGTCCAAGTACTGAATGTCACAACACAAACAGAAACAGTTTTCCTTATTTGGTGTTACCCTACAAATTGATTATATATATATATATACCAGGTTTCATTTGGTTATACTCATAAGCTACTACATATGACCACTTGCACAATATAATGATAATACTACATCATGTTGAGAGCTGTTTGTAATATTTTTGGCTCTCATCTAACAAACTCAGGTAACAAAGCAATGTTAAATACTACTCCCATTACAATGCAATTTAGTTCTAACTAGGGCTGTGAAAAAAAGTTGACATATTTTCTGCCTTGAAGCTCTTTATTTGGGACATCCATGTGTCCCTGAGTTTTTTGTTTTTTTTTGCAGACACTCGCAGTACAGGCAGTCCTCGAGTTACGGCTGAGTTCCGTTTCTATGCTGGCGATGTAACCCGAATTTAGACTTAAGTCGGATTTCACTGTTGAAGTCAATATTTACATCAACGGACGCGGCCTTCGTTCATTTCAATGGGAGTTTGCTGAACGTAATAGGCACGAAAAAGGCCGTCTTCTATGCCAATTACTCAAATCTGATCAGAGTAAAATCTTCAGCACGTCAGGGATCTTGTCATTCCGTGTGGGGTGGGGGGTTTGCCTCTCCTAATGTAAGCTAAAGCGCGCTAAGCACACACCATGTAGCTTAGCCTAGCTGAATACAAATCACCCGTATGTTTACTGTCCAGGTTAGGGACCACCCACAAATTACATTTCCAAGAGTGAACAATTTCAAAGGTGACTTAATTTGTAATTTGAGCCTCTGTAACACATAACATGGAGACAGTCCCTAACATCGACTCGATATGAGCCGGCTGCTGAATGAGTCGCCAGTTTCAACCTGGCTTTCGACTGGAAACAAATGTTTGACGGGTCTTCCGTGGCTGTACTGCTTTTGAAGAAGTGCTTCTTCCCTATATGGTGTAATTCCACCCTTGATGTCCGCCGTGGGACGCAATAATTCCTCGTGAGTCTCTTTGTTGTCAGTGGCAGCCATGTCATTCAATGTGCATATTATGTACACGGCACGTCACAATGATCACGTGACTGTCCAAAATGGCCGATACTGTTCTTAACTCATTCACTGCCAATGACGACTATAGACGTCAAAAATAAAATTAAATACAATTAAATAAAAATTTTAATTAAAAAAAAAGAAATTTCAATTTAGTTTTAGTTATAGTCTTCTGGCTAAATATAATTAAAGCCTTTGTCATAACTTAGTCACCTGATTATATTTGAGTTTTAATCCAACTTTAGTCGAAAAAAATAAAGAGCAATTTTAGTCGACTAAATTGACTTCTGGAGGTCGAGACCCAGTTTGTGGTCTCAGTAAGACCAAGACCAATCACTATGCACGATGGTAGCACTTAGTAATGAAATTGTTGTCATTGTTGTTATTAATAACAATTGGGATTAATAACTCTGAATGAAAACAATGTATAACTAAAACTAAATTCAAATTTCTTGTCAAAATTTGCACTGGCTGTTTGCTTGGATTTTTGACGTCTATAGTCGTCATTGGCAGTGAATGAGTTAATGCAAAACTATTCATAAAAAGTGCTGTAAAATCATAATCGCTCAGCATAAATTGACAATTTTTTCAGGGAAGAGTTGAAATTAACCATTTCACAGAATAACGTTAGTTTTTCACAAGTCTTGTATTCCTTTAAGTGCAACTTTAGTGGATTACCACTAACAACAACTGATTACTCGATGGAATAATCAATTTTAAAAAGATTCGATAGTGACAGCCTAATGCTGCGTTCACAACAAAACCGAAAAGGCGATCTGGAATGCTTCCTTCGAGAGACTTTCACCACGTAGAGCTTTTTGGAACGATTGCCGCTCATTTGTGGTTTCATGTGCACCGGAGCGGAGGAGGCGTGTCCCTTGGTGAACAACGACAGGAGAGCACTTTAGCGAGTCAACAAAAAGTGAGTCCCGCCCACTACTTCCACTTCTTTCCTGGGACTATACAGCCGTGGCACTATTTTCTCCTTTGTTGAGGTACCTGATAGCACTTTCGCTTTTTTAGTGTCAATCTGGCGGCTGGCAGTTGCACTAAAAATAGCTTTGGCATGGATGATAAACACTGTTGCTACCTCGGTACAGTTCAATAGCAAGTAAATAGACTCACCAGCACTTGTATGCTACATCTCACCATTCTGTCCCGGCTGGCCGTGTTGTTGCGCTCAGGGTGACAATAGAGAGGACGCAGTGTGTGACGTAGCACGTACTCGAAGCCGATTGGCTACCGCGAGACGAAATGTGAAAAAAGTTCTTTTTTTTTTTTTAACTTTGGTGAATATGCGAGTGTGCAGATTTTCGTCACGAATGTGCGGATTTTCGCTGCTGCACATCGCGTCCCAGCACACAAAACGCGTCCTCCGAGCCGCCCCAGTGCGCGTGAAGTCCATTGACTACAATGCAAACACGCCACCGAACTAGGGGTGTGAATTGCCTAGTACCTGACGATTCGATTCGTATCACGATTCACAGGTCACGATTCGATTCGATACCGATTAATCCCGATACGAATGGTCACGATTCGATACCGATTAATCCCGATACGAATTTATAAGTCGATTGTTGCGATTTTTTTTCATTCATATTTAGAAAATACTAATCAGTAAGCTTGTAGAGTGTAAGATTTATATGAAAATGTATTATTTATTTATCTGAAATTTCAGTCTTATAGAGGTTGTAATCTGTTTCATGTTTGAACAGCATTAAAATAAAAATATTAAGGCTTAATGTGCCGTTCATATAACATTCTTCCATGCTCAAGGTGTGAATCCTAAAAAAAAAAAAAAAAAAAAAAAAAAAAAAAAAAAAAAAAAAAAAAAAAATCGATTCTGCCGATTATTGAATCGATTCGAGAATCGCGCGATGTAGTATCGCGATATATCGCCGAATCGATTTTTTTTTTGACACCCCTACACCGAACCGCTTCCCCCCCTTTGGTGTGAAAGCAGCATTAGTTTTAAGTTACACTACTGCAAAATACAACCACAATAATAGCATATTGTTGAATTAATCTAAAAGGGTCATATAATTATTGACCTGGATATCATTACATTGCAGTTTGCGGAAATATATTTTCTTTACCTGATCTCCAGCTATCCTCCACCACATGTTGGATGAGCCCTCCAAGGAAGGGAACTCTCACCAACTCCAGCTGCTCAAGATTTCGGGCTGACGCTAAACCAGTAACCAGGGGAACATATTTGAGAGAGTTGGTTGGACCTGCACAGTTCCGCATTACAAAGGATCTCAGGCTCACACAGAGGAACTCTTTAAAAGGTTGAGGTTTGGTGAGCCGGACCCACTTTAGGTAAAGGTGGCGCAGCATGGACACACAGGGGATCTCTGGGACATTTACACCTATAGCAACCAAAAACAAAATATTAAAAAAACAATAATACACCAATGTAGCAATGGGACATTACAGCTGCAGAAACAATGGTTATGGTTGCTGCTACATCAAGAATATGCAGAATTTACTTTGGAATTTAATATTTGTGGAGTTTTGACCTGAAGTGAATCAAATCGGGAAAAATCGAAATCAAAGTGAACTGAAAAATTGTGAGTTGTGAGTCTTGTTCGAATCGATACCTGGCGCTAGCGATGAGTGAACCACGAAGTAGCGAGGGACCACTGCAAAGCCATTGTTTACTTTCCATTGGGTGCCATGGAAAAGATTGCAGTTGGGTTTGGTGCTTATCAAAACATGGATTGTTAAATCTTCTGTTTTTGATTGACTGTTTGTTTTTAAGACTTGGGAGGAAAATGAACAGATGTGTGTGTGTTTCTTTAGTGACCAAAGATAAACGATCAACTATTGGCCTATCATTGCATACCGCTGCATTTTGGCAAACTGTTTTACTGGAACATTTTGGTGGATTAGCATACTCACCCACAAGGTGAAGTGTCTGGATTTTTGCAGTAATGGGGATGATCAGTTTATTCTCAGCAGGAATTGGGAACGCCCCGTTCCGATTGCGGAACTTCCCAAGTATGTGAACTTGTGGCATGTAGTTCCAAATGGCCTCCACCAGCTTAAGGTGGGACGTCTCAACACCCTGAAATACAGTCAAACCGGACACTAGTACTTTGTTATATTGAAAATTTAGAACAGAACAGCTTTTCTAGCCATATGTGCCATCTCCCCTGGACCAAGTACCACCGCTTCTCATCACACTGGTACGACCTTCGGATAATTGTACAATGCAAGACAACTATTCATCACCCATAGCTTTTAAAATACTTAAAATACTCACCTTGATCAAACCTTTGTGTTTTCCCTTATTAACAAAACAGTGATGCACACACATTATCTTGTACTGTTATAACTAAGAATGAAGCACCAGTCACAGTCACGCACTGCCTAGTCAAGTGCATACTGACCAACAGACTGGGACAGGCTTGGAGTGCCTCCACCACACCAGGTATACTGAAAGCCTCGTAGCCTCTGACTCGTCTGCTCTCGAGGTTTCGAGGGTGGAGGCCATATAGCTGCTCCAGATCAGGCATCTTCTTCAAAAGGAGCAAGAAGCTGCTATCTGTAAAACCTGAAGCAAAAAACAAACAAACAAAAAATCTATTCTCAAGCTGCTTGCCTATTTAGTACTACTTACTGAACTTCACTAGTTGACAACTGATGAAGGTTTTGGGATGAACAGTTCGAAATATCAGGTCCTTCATACTTTTAGTTTTTTTGTTTTGTTTTTTTGTGTTTCTGTCCATTTTAGATGCATACCATATTGTTCAAGTGCACTTTCCCCGGACAACATTTTGCAGATACATTTTCATTGCTTTTCCTGCCAGGTGGAAAATTCCATAGTCACACGCACTAAGACACACATATTCCACACACATAATCCACATATTCCCTTTAACAAAGACTCATCCACTAGCATTATTATAAAACACTAATTCATATAAATAAACTGCTCAGATGCCATTTTTACTTTACAACCACTTGTTGGTAATAGTCTACCATAACGTAAATATTACTCATGTCTGCTGCCAGGTTGGCAGGCAATGCAAATGACAATCCATTATATGTTTACAATTGGACTTAGACTTTGTTGATCCCTTTGGGATGGCTCCCTCTGGGAAATTTACATGTCCAGCAGCAATGAGAACAGATAATAAAATAAAAAATAATAATTCAATCAATCAATAAATAAGGTTATTACACCAGAGATTTAATTAATAATAATAATAATAATAATAATAAATCAATAAATCAATCAATCAATAAACAAGGTTATTACACCGGAGATTGAATTAAATAAATTAATGTACAGTAAAGTGCCATATTTGTGAAGTGAAGTGCATGCTACCCCCCCCCTGGTTTTGGCTATTATCAACAGCAGTCTGTATTGTGGTGTAGTCCCCCAACATATTAAACATGCTGTGGTGCAAGTGCAACCCCTGCTCAAGAAACCTGGTCTTGATCAAGGTGTGCTGTTGAATTTTAGACTCATATCCAAACTGCTTTTTATTAAAATAAAAAATAATCTGAAAAAAGTGGTGCACCCTCAATTGAAATATTTTCTGGATGAACATAATGTCATGGAGGTTTTGCAGTCAGATTTTAAGATGCTGCACAGCACAGGATAGAGTTGGATAAGTTTTTGACACTGGACACTATGTGTATCTTCTTTTTCTGTTGAACATGACTGCAGCCAGCGTTTGATAAGGTGTACCACGGTTGGATGTTTACAGCACAATGTGAGTATTAGTGGTAGTGCTCTAGAGCAGTGATCCCCAACCACCGGGCCGCGGTCTGCACAGTTGAAAGAATTCTTTATAAAAAAAAAAAAAAAAAAAAAAAAAAAACTTACTCAACTGTACTTCCGGTTAATTGATTAGCCGTGGCTTAAAAATTTTGAAAAGTGATCAGGATTCTCTCTGTTTACGACGGACTCTTGACGCATGTTGAGATGCTAATTATCGCAGTCGTGTAGCGCTGATGGTAATCGAGCAGTTAGCAAAATGAGTACAAAAAGAGACATATTTGGAAAGTTTCTTTGCAACGGAGAAAAGGCTCAGTGATGAAACAACACAGGAGCCTATGACCAAGAAGAAAAAGAAAGGTGTATAGACTCACAGCTTCAGGTGATTCATAATGGCCTGCTCTGCGGCGGGCAGCTCTTAATTTAGCATTACGGTGAATGAGGTACTCATGGACTTTAGATTTGTTTCTGCAGTGCCTTGTTATGTTGGCACATTTAAGGAAGGTGCTGCTAATATAGCTACATAACAATGTGGCTTCACAATTATTGTTATATCTACAAACTTACCCCAGTTTTTGTGTTGCTCGTATCATTCATAAGAATTACCTGAGTGACCTCATCATAGTAAAGCATTGATGTTACCCTTGTTATGATGTTTGTTCTGCTAGTACAGGCATAAAAATACATAGTAGATTTGTGTTTGTTGTTGTAGCCTTTTTATTAATCAGCCACCGAACAGCCCCCCCACCGCTACTGCTCGCCTCCTAACTGGAGCTCATAGGAGGAAGCACATAATTCTGCCTTCCCTTCAATGACTCCCTGTACACTTCAGAGTTTATCTAACGAATATTCAGTTTTTAGATCAATCTTTAAAACGGTCTCTCTCCCCACCTTACCCCTGAGCTCCTCAATCCTTAAACGCTAGGCGCGTGCCTCAGGTCACCGTACCACACACTACTGGAGGAACCGAGGACTTACGCAGAGGCTCAGAAGGGATCGAGCTTGTTCCGTTGCTGGTCCGTCTTTGGAATTAACTCCCGCTAAACAACACACCCTGAGACCTAGTGTTTTATTCTTTACTGTTTTTATGTTTTTAACAGTCTTTGTTTTTATATTGACGCTTTTCCATTAGCCCCGAACAGCACGCTACCACACCACACCGCACCTCTCGGAACCATACTACACGGCCGCCATTGCGTTTCCATTACAACAGGCGTGCCGCGGAATGAGGGCGGGATCATTTGAACTGTCAAAGCTTGCACACCCGCAGTGTGGCTCTGCCATAACATTTCACGAGCGGCAAGTCGCGCCAACATTGAACCATATTTACAATTTCATATGGACCACCATGGGTTAAATATTGTGATCTTGATTCCACGACTGGCTTGTGAAACACACCGCCTGCGCTATTTCGAATGGAGAGCTCTGCCTCATTCATTTAACTGCGGCTTGAGCTCTCATTCAAGTGAATGGGAACACATGACCAGGCAACCAGTGTGCACTCGTGATTGTTTTTTTTAGAAAACACAAACATTACAAATTCATCCACAAGTACCTTTTAAATTGTAAATATAGTTCAGCATTTTTTTAAAACATTATTATATTTATTGTATATACTGTATTTTTATGACTTTGGCGAAGACCGGCGAGCGCCTCTGCCTCTCACCTAAAACAAGGAAATGGTCGTGTGCCACGGCGTTGCTTGCTGCATTGCTCTCGGCCAGTCAGACAATGACGACACGGCCCCGCTCGTCCCCAGACAACCGGCGCTGCAGAACGACTGTCGAGAGGGTTACAACGGAACCGCTCTGCCCCGAAAAAGTCCCATGGAGACGCAACATCCGGGGACAAAAAAATGCCACTTCAGTGTGGAAGCGATCCATTAGAAAAGCGTCATATGTCTAATTTCTTACTTTATGAATAGCACTTCGTATGTAGCTGTGGTTGTTTTAAAAATGCTTTATCCATAAAGTTAAGTTGAGATTTATGACTTGACATGGAGAGGCTTACCTGAGGGCATATATTCCCACCAGTGACCAGCACAAAGATCCACAACTTTGATCACTCGCAAATAGAGGGTGACAGCTTCTCTGAGCTTTCTGGACAGACACTCCATGCATATGATGTCCTTCATAGGAAGGTACCTAGAAAATATTGTGCATCTTTCAAATTTGTATGAATTTGCAAAGATTGGTCTCATTGACAAACACTGCATAAAATATAAATCTAAAACTGCTGATCATCAACCATCGTCTACCATCATTAACTTCGCCTGGATCAGGGTTTGTAAAGATTGTAGGTTTATGTAGGCATTAATAAAAACAATTTTCAAGCTTGTTTTGAGTATGATGTGTGTACATTGTTTGACTAGATCTAACAAAGTAGGATCTTGATTTTTCAAAGCACATTCATCAATTCTGTGTAGGAAAAAAGTAAGTGAAAATGTATAAATTCTCAATTCTTATTAAGTGAAAATGCATGCATTCTCAATTCTTATTATCTATCTTATCGTATAATCCAGTAGGAAAATGAGTCAGGAATATACATAATATACGAACACAATAACTACCGTGAAACTGAAAAGGAAGCCTACCTGAATATGTGACAGAGAACTTCATGGGACAGTTCATTGATGTAATCTTTGGGCTCATTTGGCCTCAGAGGCACTTCCCATCCACAGTTGGACCCTAAAGGTTGAAGTTTAGAGGCCTTCCTCCTTGGACCCATTGCGTCAATCTTACAGGTAAGTCTCAAAGGCATTTAATTTCTTCCCCTCCACAGCCTGAAGATTACTTTTAAGGCAGCACTCCACATTCTAACTACCAGAAGAATAAAAAGTCATTAGGTAAAGGTATCAGACACAGAGACAAAAGTACACTTATTTTTCCAGATTAAAGGGGCTGTCTGCCGGTTTCACTCAGGAAAATGCACTTTTTAAATACAGGATTTAAATAAACTAACTAGTTTTCAAGTTATAGATATGGGCTTTTCATAACGTGTGGGAGTGATTTTGTCCTAAAGCCCCACACCCCCAGCCTGTTTTTTGCCATTTTGTGTTTCTTTTGTAAACAGCGGGACGTTTCTGTGGAAAGACAGTGTTGACACCCCTCCAGCCAATCGCAGAGCGGGGGGGGTGGAGTGTCGCAAACGGGGCCGGCGAACGTGTCAGCTGCGTGACGTCACTCCCGCGGCAATTTGAAATCACACGGATTTTTTTTTTTCACTCACTCATTCACACATGTAAGCTTCTGTGAGTGAGTGAGTGAGTGAGTGAGTGAGTGAGTGAGTGAGTGAGTGAGTGAGTGAGTGAGTGAGTGAGTGAGTGAGTGAGTGAGTGAGTGAAAAAAAATAATAATAATCCGTGCGTGCTTTCAAATTGCCGCGGGAGTGACGTCACGCAGCTGACATGTTCGCCCGGCCCCGTTTGCGACACGCCAACCCCCCGCTGTGCGATTGGCTGGACGGGTGTAAACACTGTCTTCCCACAGAAACGTCCTGCTGTTTACAAAACAAACACAAAATGGCGAAATACAGGCTGGGGGTGTGGGGGTTTAGGACAAAATCACTCCCACACGTTATGAAAAGCCCATATCTATAAATTGAAAAGTAGTTAATTTGTTTAAATCCTGTATTTAAAAAGTGCATTTTCCTGAGTGAAACCGGCAGACAGCCTCTTTAAATAATAAACCCTTTCAGTGAGTGATCAGTTACGTTATAACAGTTTCACAAAATGGATAACTGGATTGGACCTGTTACAATGCATGTACAGACGTTACAAATACAAAAGAGTTATTCAGTTTTTATATTTCAACCACTTAACTGTAGCGTTTTTATTTTGTTTGATCTGACGAGTATGATTAGTATGAATAGCTTTATTTGGGCCTCAAGTTCGACTGCCTTTCCATCTGATTTTTTTTCTCCTCTCTCTTTCGTTACCAAGAATTTAATGTTTAACTGATAAGACAATAAGAGGAGCAAAAATACGACAAATAAAAACAAACATCAAAACAATACTGAGATTACCGCTATTGGTTACAGTTTCATTTAAACTGCACATTTTATTCTGCCATGTATTTTCATCATCTTTACGTAATTTTAGTAATTTCATATCATTTGAGTAGGGTGCAGTGTCTTTATTAAGTTCAAATATCACCAAAGGACTCTGCAGCAACAACTACTTTTATTTGGAGGTGGTTTAGGACCTTTCTCCTCTCCTCTCTACTACGTTGCTACATGTTGTACATGTTATATTTTAATAAACACTAGTGTCCCTAGATTGAATGTCAAGGAGTAAGTTCGGTGCCCTTCCTCAGTTCTACATAAAACATGCCACATCATTTCTGCGAAAACACGTAAACAGAAGACAACAGCACCAAGACGCCAACGAATCAAATTAGTCACTTAGGAGGCTTGAAACCGTTTCGCCAAAGTTTAAGTCGAGGATAAAGCCAATGGTGGGAAAGTCACGACCAAACGTAAACACATTTTCAAACAGCTGAGGTGCGCCTAAAGAAATCTCAAATATTGCTTATAATCGCTAGTCTAACAAAGGACAGTGGATAAAACGAATACACCATTTAAAGATCGACTCATACCATACAGTGAGGGACAAAAGTAAAGGGCGAATGTCCCTATTTTCTACAAGTGTCAGGGTGATTTATATTAGCTATCAAAATCAACCTGGGTCTTTGTCAAAGCTAGCTACTAGTTAGCATACCCGCAGCTAAAATTGTACACACAGGAAAAAACCTAAGTTAAACGGTGTCACGTTGGCATTATTGTAATGGCATACCTGTTTTATTGCTACCCATCCCACGATTACATTGTTGTTCAGTCATCGCGTGCGCATATCAGATACTCGTGTCGCATCACGGACCGAAAGCAAGCACAACTTAACTTCCCATGCGACTGTGTGGACGGTTGTCATTTCCTGAATCTGGATCACTTGGGACCCATAACGCTCCGCCCCTTCGTACGTAGCCACATACCGCACGCTGAAAATGGGCAATATATTGCTTCAAAAGAAACATTCTTCCTCCCTTCAAAACAATAATGAAATGCACACAGACGACTTTAATCCTGTCACTTGTTATAGACAAGAGTTTGGTAGTACAAAGCTGTGCGAGTCCACAGTGGTATCAAAACTCAACCCGTTTTTTTTGTTTTGTTTTTGTTTTTTGTTTTTTGTTTTTGTTTGTTTGTTCATTGTCGTGGGGTTAGAGTACAGTAGATCATAAGAGCGCAATTACACTCTCCAATACCAACACTGTAGCGAAAAACAAGGGCCCTGGAATAAAGGCTCCGGGCTGCAGCAATGAGAGTGAGAGCTACCGTATTTTGGTTGTTCAAAGATTGTAAGATATGTAAACTAAAATAGTTTAAGGTTTTACAGTTTTTAGTTTGTTTTAAAATGAAATATAGTAATGATAGTAGCATAATAATAATAATAATAATAATAATAATAATAATAATAATAATAATAATAATAATAATAATAATAATAATAATAATCATAATAATAATAATAATTTTGATGATGATAATAATAATAATAATAATAATAATAATAATAATAATAATAATAATAATAATAATAATTTGATCTCAAATTCGTGGGGTGCTGGGCATGAAATAAAAGCTATTTATGTTTTGATGTCATAGTCAAATGTGTTCAGTATACAATCAAATCAAATTAACTGACCTTGCCATTCCAATACAATACTTTTATACAAGTGCAATGCAAAGCGTAGATACAGTGGTGTGAAACACACTGCCATTGGACCCTAGCGCAGTAGAGACACGTCATCTGGAGTGACATATCTGGGTTTGGCAGTTGCCAAGAGAACGGGTATATCTGACAGCTAGGCGTTAAGTTTGGTGGAGGAGAGATTATGGTGTGGGTTTTCAGGAGTTGGGTTTGCTTCAGCTAGCATACCAAGAGATCTTGGACAATTCCATGCTTTCAACTTTGTGGGAACAGTTTGGAGCTGGTCTCTTTCTCTGCCCAACATGACTGTGCACCATAAAGACGTGTGGCAAGAGTCTGGTGTGAATGGACTTGACCTGCCTTGATGGAACACATTTGGGATAAATTAGAGTAAGAACTGAGAGCCAGACCTTGTCGTCCAACATCAGTGTGTGAACTCACAAACGCACTTCTAGAAGAATGGTCAGAAATTCCCATAAACACAGTCCTAAACCTTGTGGACAGATTTGCCAAAAGAGTTGAAGCTACAGTGTTATAGCTTCAAATGGTAGACGCCGGACATCATATTAATTTTTATATTTTTGTCGAATTTGTGGAATTGGTATCACGTATTTTTGTCATTTACAAAAAAAATAAACCTCATGCAATTCGCTTGCGAACTGAGCAAGTTACGGCATACTGTCAATGTCCATGCATTGCCTTTATTGGAAAGTCGCCCCTGCCAACATGGCCGCCACGTAGGCAATGGCGTTCAGCCGGGCCGCTAGAGTGCGCTGGCTGGTGTTCATACCTGTGCCAAACGCCGCTAAACACCATAGAGGAAGACACATAACAGAAGAAGAAGAAGTAGAACGACCAATAGAAAGTTGACAGGAGACTATTGGTTGCAGTGCAACAGAATGTGTGGAAAACTTTTATTTTCGTTGTTTATCCTTTTCATATTCTACCATGACTCAATTGACGCACAGAAGAAAAAAGAGGTATTCTTGTTTAGTTTTATTAATGCTGAGTGGCTAATGTTCATACAACACATGGGATAGTTTCATGTCATTTCTAACTTCTCTGTCGTTCTTCCTGGTTTTAGCATTTAGGCTAACAGTCATCTGAGAAATGCTAACATGCGGATTATTTATGAAGAGGTTATAATAAAATGCGAGATTTGTATACTGTCCATGCAACGACAGGCGGCATTATAGACGATCTAGTGCCAATGTGCCAAAAAAAGCGACGAAAAGCGAGGAATGCTCAGTTTTGATTGACACTATGAATGCAATATTTTTATTAATGCCGCTTGATAGTGAATTTGTGTTGGATCTCATTAGATTTTACTCGGTGAAATGCTGAGTAAGTGAACAGTCCCACACTACAACTGTAACTTAGCAAAGGATTTTGTCATATGTTTCAAACCTTTTTCTCATATTATTAATATGGTGTCCTCATTTAGTTGAAATTGTACGTGCTATACTGTTTGATCACTTTACAGAACACATAATGTAAAAAATGAACATAAAACAGCCATACCAAACTAACACAATTATTGCTTCTGTCTGTGGAGACTCTCCTTTCTGAGAAAGTGACCCAGATGATGGAGTGGACCTCCAAGCGTTCTGTCATTCGAATGAATGGCGATAAATTTCGACGCTTTGTAAAGGCTCCTCCCAGAAACTACTCAGTTGTCATCATGTTTACAGCATTGCAACCCCAGAGGCAGTGCGGGGTCTGCAGGTATGGAGCAGACAATGTAATGTATATATACTCATTTTTTCAGGCATCTGTCAAGAATACAATTCCATATTAGTCCATGTGAAATTGTGAACAGACCTAAATAAGGAGAGAGAGTGGTATAGAAGATGGATGGAATTCAAATGCATGTTTTTATTACAGACAAGCAGATGAAGAATATCAAGTGCTAGCAAACTCCTGGCGTTATTCCTCTGCCTTCACAAACAAGGTCTTCTTTGCATCTGTTGATTTTGATGAAGGATCGGATGTCTTTCAGATGGTGAGATGAGAGTTTGATAGTTTACCTACTCTGCATATTAGCCTTTACTCATGCCAGCCATAACAGTACTAGAGTGATTCCTTAAACGAAATCAGTCCTGGTATGAATGGTTAAATGAGGTGAAAGTTGAAAAGTCTTGTCTTTAGAAAATACTGATAGGACCTTTTGAAGTGTTGAATATGTAAATTTGCATTTTTGTTGCAGCTTAATATGAACTCTGCGCCAACATTTCTCCATTTCCCTGCCAAAGGGAAGCCTCGTAAGTCTGATAACTACGAACTCCAGGTCAAAGGCTTTGCAGCTGAGCAGCTGGCGAGGTGGGTGGCGGACCGGACTAATGTGCAGGTACGTGTAACACCTAAAAGTTCATACTAATAGGTTTCATTTATTTTATTCATGTTAACGATAAACTTTTTTTCTGGACTCTTTATGCACTTAAAAACAAAAATAAACGGACATTAAACTTGAGATTCTCATTCAGGCAAAATTTAAATCAATGCAAAAGCATTTGCAGCTGTGCCTCACTTAATGAACAGGTGAGGCAATTTCTAATGGGTCATTAAAGGCCCTGTATGCCGGTTTCACTGATGCCGATGTCAGACTACATGAAAACAGCCCGATTTCAGCCCTACCAACGTGTCACGGACAAACGGGGCATGTCGTAAAGGATTTTGGGTTGTCTTGACGTAGCGTCGCCCGTGTAGTGTGACACGTTCAACGACTGGTCGCCGGTTGTCCGGGACGGTTCACGACCATCACGACGAAAGTAGAATTTTTGCCCGTCTTGACGCATAATGTGACATACCTACGACGTCGTCCGTTTGGTTCCACAGCATTGACCAATAGCGAGAGGGAGCGAAACGTCAATCACACACTGAACAGCACTTTATAGCTCTTTTTATTTATGTATACATTTGTTTATTTATTCTTTATGTATTTATTTATTTATCCCCTGGATATTTCATGGGATGGGGCCAGACAGGTGCATCTCGAGGGGAAAAAAAAAAGAAAAGAAAAAAAAAGCGCCCCGCTGCAGTGCTGCGGCTGCATGGAGCGCGCACGCATCTGTGCAACCCGTCAGGTAACGGCGACGTGAAAAGAGGACCAAAATATATTGTGACTGTTGTTCTAATAATTTCAGAGATTTGGGCATATGAGTGGGGATGGGCACATATTTAGTGAGGATCGATCACATTTTTATATTCGCGGGCCAGACCTGGCGGCCTTGTCACCCGCTCTCACTTGAAAGTTTTTTGTTTTTTGTTTTTTGTTTTTTTCCCCTCGGAGTGAGTAGCGTACTATCCAATGCGCCGTTCTAAAACAAGTCAAATATGAATAAATGAAGCAGTAAAAAATACTCAAACAATATAATATTTCAGTGTTTGATAAAATAATAAAACAAGATGTCATCCCGCAAATTAAAGCTACTCTATGTAGGATTTCCCAAAAAAATATCTTAACAATAGCCTTTTTATTTGACCATTTATGACTGAAACATATTCTAATTAGTAGATCAACATCTTAGCTGTTCACAATGGGTACTCCTACAAGCCTCTGGCCAATATTATTAAGGAAGCGTCCGATCCGAATCCTTCGAATTTCCCGCCCTCTGTCTGCGGGATGTGACGTCATTCGCGTCATCGTCAGTTGTTTCCTGTCGCGCGAAGACAGAACTAGTACAGATTTTCGCTGCCCCAGACACCCGCTGTTACTCCGCGGAAGGCTGCTCAAAAAAAAAATGAAAACAATGTCAAGTGCCAAGAAAAAAAAAAAATCTAAACTTGATAGTGACCGACGTCGGGCAAGACCGAGAGTGAACATTGGTTTGACATTTCAGAGGTGGAGAGAGTTGAGATCGGACTTGGATTAGAAAAGTGATTCACAGCTGGCTTTCTTTCTACTCCAAAAGGTAAGAAGCGAGTATCTTGACATTTCGAAGAAAATGTGTTGTTTTCAAATAGCAGTAACCTCAAGCTCGATCACTTCTCGGTCGTAACTATTGGGGTGAAAGTGAGGTGGACGGCAACATTTAGCGTGAAAGGGGCGGCACAGTTGAATGTAATAGAACAGAATGACTTTATGAAGAACAGACGTTCCATTCCGCGGCGTTTCAATCAGGCTAAATGTTGCCTTATTTTCCTCCGTGAAAACAGCCTATTGTAGCTACATTATGCTAACGGAATGTGAACGGTACTACTGAATGGCGATAACATTCACGGCCATATCACACTAAGTAGTGAATGGGTCTATATATCTTTTTCACAATCGTCAATTTCCATAACTGACAGCCCACCTTTCGGCTAATGCACAATGACGCTAGCCTGGGGACGACATACACTAATAATGACTAGAATCAGGTTGACGTCCGTCGAGCGGGGTGACTACAATATGTAACTGCATATTAACATCGGAATGAGGTCCAATTAATTGACGTAATTTGCACATCGTTTTGGAGTACAGCACAGGACTGGACTTCGACCGACTAAAGCAATATGATCTGCACATCCCGTGGACATCAATTGTTTAGTGGGGATTGGGAGTCTCATTCCGTGAAGTGGCCAGCTTTGTATAACATTATAAAATTTCTTACCTCTGAAAACATAGTTTAATTGGATATGAAGAGCCCAGTCTTCAGTATTGAGGTCGTGCACGTACGAGTGCGCGCAGCGTGTACGAGCGTGCAGTTTGTTTTCGGCCGCAGGTGGCAGTAGAGATTTGAAATTTTAAATCTTACATATAGCTGCTTTAATGAACAAAATCGGCTATATTGCCCCGTCGCATATAGGCCTAAATAAATCAAAATACAGTGTTGGCTACTAAATCATATTTTAAACGCTATTGCGGAGCAGGGAGCGCAAGCAATGCGCTCACATCACACTTGTCCTATGCGTGCTCCATTCACGCAAACACTCCGTCTTTTTTTTTATTGTTTTTTTTGTCCCACCTCCCCGACAAACAGTGGCCGACGCGTCTCTCTTGGCAAGACAACACGCGATGATCGGCAGGTGTCTTGTCGCGTTCAGACGTGTAGTGTGACTACACGCCCCGTCCACGACACGGAGCGAATTTGTCGGGTAATGTGACAGCACAACTGCCGTGTAAGACAAAAAAATCGCGTAGTCTGACATTGGCATTAGGAAAATGCACTTTATAAATACAGGATGTACACACTTTAACTTTCTCTCAGTCTACACATCTGGGTTTATGTTAATCTTTGGTGGTGATTTTGTCCTAAACCCCCACCCCCCCCCAGCCTGTATTTTGTCATTTTGTGTTTGTTTTGTAAACAGCTTCTGTTGAAAGACAGCGTTTACTAGGGGTGTGCCAAAAAATCGATTCATAAAAGAATCGAGTTTCTCATTTATTAATCAAATCTATATTAATATCCAAAAATCGATTTTATTTAAATTAGAAATGAAGAAGAAGGGGAAAAAGGCAGTTGTAGTCCACATGCTGTTTTTGTGGAAAAAGGCACTTACAATACAAAATGAATAAATCTTTTTTTTTTTTTTTTTTTTTTTTTTTTTTTAAAAGACACTTTGTCTCTATTTGTCATTTTGTCTTGCAAAGCAGACTGGAGTAGATCAGACAATGTTGTGCATATCTGTAAATTGAAGCAGAAATCATTTGTCAACCAAATAATTTCGAATCGAAAATCGTTTGAATCGAGAATAGAAAATCGATTCTGAATCGAATCGTAGACCCAAAAATCGTAATCGAATTTAATCGTGAGACAGTCAAAGATTCCCAGCCCTAGTGTTTACACCCTTCCAGCCAATCGCAGAGCGGGCTGGGGGGGTGCATGTCGCAAATGGGCGAACGTGTCGGCTGCGTGACGTCACTCCCGCGGCAATTTGAAAGTACGCACGGATTATTATTTTTTTCTCACTCACTCACAGAAGCTTACGTGTGAATGAGTGAGTGAAAAAAAAAATCAGAAAAATAATCATCCGTGCGTACTTTCAAATTGCCGCAGGAGTGACGTCACGCAGCAGACACGTTCGCCGCCCCGTTTGCGACACAACACTCCCCGCTCTGCAATTGGCTGGAGGGGTGTAAACACACAGAAACATCCCGTTGTTTACAAAACAAACACAAAGTGGCAAAATACAGGCTGGGGGTGTGGGGGTTAGGACAAAACCACCCCCATACGTGAAGAAAAGCCCAGATCTGTAAATTGAGAAGTAGTAGTAGTGTAGTGTAGTGTAGTGTCGTAGTTTGTTTAAATCCTGTATTTAAAAAGTGCATTTTACTGAGTGAAACTGGCAGACTGCGCCTTTAAACAAACACCGGGAATTTCTGTCTTGTTAGAACCTCACAATCCAAACCTATGTGAAATACATACAAAATTACATAAGTATGACACGGAGTCCATGTCATTTACACTCACTGCCAAAATAGTCATTTACAACTATTTTTTTTTTTTGTAGGGTGGTAAGCATGCAAACATAAGAAAAAAAATATTTGCTTACTTTTGTTTATTAGGTATAGTAGTCGACATTTTGCTTGTGAACCTTCACTGATGGTGTACTGGCGGGAAACTGAAATGTACACCTTAAAGCGATGGTGTCAAACATACGGCCCGCGGGCCGGATCAGGCCCGCAAATGGGTTTAATCCAGCCTGCGAGATTATTTTGTAAAGTAAAAAAAATTAATTATAATGTCGGACTAATTAATCAGCCGGCCACAATCAAAACATATAGATTTGTAATTTCACAAGTAGTCCTCAGATGAGCAATGCAACTTGTATGGGGAATCATCGTCCTGGATGTCATTATTTTACACGCAACTTAAACTATGGTTTGTTTAATTTTTATTATTTTTTTTGTCATCATACACCGACATGAACGTGTTAAATATGACACAAATTCAATTACTGGTAACACAAATGGATATGACAAGGATTAACGTCCTTATAACATCATTAACTGCGCCATGCAATGCATTCTGGGAACAATATAGATACAAAACAGGTCGATTTAACACATCCGGAACGTATACCGGCAATGTTGCTGTGTTCCATTTGCATTCGAGTTATTTTTCGGAACAATATTATTACAGTTGAGCTCCGTAATTTAGGGCTGGTGCACGAAAATCTGCGTATAAATGACGGCAATTGTTTTTAAGTTATATACCTTTATTTTGCCGATGCGGCCCACTTGATAATATATTTTCCTCCATGCGGCCCCTGAGCTAACATGAGTGACACCACTGCCTTAAAGGGCCGCAACAATTTTTTATTTTTTTTTAATGAGTCAAAGGTCCATTTATTGATGCATTATTTATGCGATAACACAGCAGTATTCAAAACAGCATGTCTTTCATTCAAAACAACAAAACACAAACAAAAAAAATAAACAACTAAACGTCAGCCATTTGATATGACAAATTAATTCCCTTTTTGAATATCATAATGCATCACAAACTCTTTAGGATGTCTCATTAAATCAGAAATTCCATCAGATGTGCATCATTGGTCACACGAGCAAATATTGGCACATTGTGGGTTGTCGGGCGATTCTTCTTACAATTGCTGACGTTCACAATTCTTTCAGCACTGAACATGGAAAAACACCCTTTTCACTTAAAACACACGTGTGCAAAATTCTTCAAACCTCTGTATTAATGGAAAATAATAATAATCTATGCATATCGCTATCCATTTTGGTGCCCTATAAATGTTTTGTGGTGCCCCCCACACCCCATCACCCTCCCCTGGTAGAAATGAACAATATGAGTATTTGTCAGTTTTGCTTTATTAAACAAAATAACTTGTAAGAAGGGCTGGGTTTAAAATATCGATATATCGCTATTAGGGGTGTTAAAAAAAATCGATTCGGCGATATATCGCGATACTACATCGCGCGCTTCTCGAATCGATTCAATAAAAGAAAAAATCGATTTATTTATTTACTTATTTATTAATTTTTTTAAAGAGCTCAGAATTGTTCATTCGGTAGTCTTACCGATTCAACGTCTTATCATCATTGCCTTTTTTTTTTTTTTTTTTTTTTTTTTTTTTTTTTTTGTGTGTGTGTGTGTGTGAATCGATTTTTAAACTTCCATTTTTAATGGAAAAATATTCAACAAAACGTCTGACTTCGGGTTAGGATTCACACCTTGAGCATGGAAGAATGTTATATGAACGGAACATTAAGCCTTAATATTTTATTTTAATGCTGTTCAAACATGAAACAGATTACAACCTCTATAAGACTGAAATTTCAGATAAATAAATAATACATTTTCATATAAATCTTACACTCTACAAGCTTACTGATTAGTATTTTCTAAATTTGAATGGAAAAAAATCGCAACCATCGACTTATAAATTCGTATCGGGATTAATCGGTATCGAATCGAATCGTGATACGAATCGAATCGTCAGGTACTAGGCAATTCACACCCCTAATCGCTATCATATCGATACACCTTTCCATATCCCAATATCGATACATAAAACCATGTATCAATATATCGACCCCCCACCACCTTTTTGTCAATTTATTTACACAGCCTGTGCTGTGGTTGTAATTTAGTTAAATTATTATTTATTGTTTTTATAAGGCCATGTTAGATAAAACAGATGAATGTAACTGCAATGGATTCAATTCCTAATGTAAATATTCATATTCTTACTAATGCATTAAATTAGAGCAAGAAGTTTCTACTCTTTGCAGCATTGGTACTTTTGACTGTCTAAAATATGTGCTGCATGAATTCCTCAACTAAATCGAAAATCGTTGTGAATCATGAATTGAATCGGGCCCTTGTGAATCGAATTAAATCGATTCTGGAAATCTGAATTGATATCCAGCCCTACTTGTGTCAATATTGAAATTTTAAAAATGTTCACAAAAATAAGTGATGATAAATAATAAGTCTTTATAAAACACCAACAATGGCACCAAATACTCAAATAAATAAAGCTAAATAAATGAAAATAAAAAATAAAGCTAAATGCCACTACTATCAACAAATAAACAAATGGAAATAAACATAAAGTGCAAGCAAGTTAGTAGAGGCCCTACAGAGGCACATGTCTACATTTCTGGGCTGCAAAATCGGCTATCAGGTCATCATATGACAGCTTTTGTGCAATTTCTGCATTTGTTAGGGTATGAAATGCTCCTTGAACATATTGAAGCATTGATCCTGTATTCAGAAATACAAGATAATATTCAGGGATTCTACAATGAAATATGGTTTTGAACCATGGTACAAACATTTTCTAAATTGATTATGGTATTGTGCAGGCCTATATTTAAAACACAGGTGCATGAAAATTTTAATAATCTACCTTTTTAGAGGAGGACTGATAGGGCACCTATGTAAAAAAATTCTGGACATAATGTTAAAACTATGAATATGAAATGAGGAAATCTACTTAGCCTAAAGATGATGATGATGATGATGATTATTATTATTATTAGAACTATTATTATTTTCAAATTACACTTTCACCAGTACATGCCGCTCTTGGCCTAGGAACCTCTTGAAAATGTCGGCATACTCGTTGGCGTTCCATATGAAACAATATTGTCTCGTCACATTCCATTTAACATACAGTATAATGAACGTGCTGGTCACAACCATTCCACTGCGGCGGTTTGGAGTGTTTTTGTTTTTGTTTTTTGTTTCTTTTTTTGTTTTTTTGCTAACTGTGGTCGTGTAAACGTAGCTGTTACAAAATAAACAAACAAATTGTCATTGTCATACCTGCAATGACGCGCGAGCATCATCTCGTTTTTTCTTTTCCTCTTTTCCGCCCCCAATTCTTGATGCCTTTTCGATGACATGTCCAGATATCCAAGAAGAAACTTCTGCCAAATTTGCGATTGAAGCATAAAGTAAAATCGCGATATATGCCGCCATAAACGTTAAATGACGTCAACTACATTTTTTCTTCTTCTTCTTTTTTTTTTTTCCTCAATGGGCTTGCAATGTCCAAGTGCACCGCTGCCTGGTCAATGGATTATGGAATCAAAAACACTCACTATGGCCAGCAGATGGCAGCATTGGACCTCTTTTCAATGGCCTGCCAGTGTATGAAATTACAATAAAACATGACGAAATCTGATGAAATAGAACGTTTACAAGGATGACGTAAATGATCAAAGCCTTTGCCATATTAAACTTTTTTTTTTGATAACGTGTGGCAGTAAAAGAGTTAATACAAATGGTGACAAAAGAGCCCAGAACAGCCTCCAAAGAAATTCAAGGTGAACGCCAAGGTCAAGCTACATTTGTGTCAGATCACACTATCCGTCATCATTTGAGCCAAAGTTGACATTCATGGGCCATGACTACTGTTGAAAATAAATCATTTTCAAAAAGATTGCCAAACTGCATGTTGCCAACCCTCAACGCTTCTAGGAGAATGTCTTATGGACAGATGAGACAAAACTTTAACTATGTTCTATGTTCACAACAAAAAAATAAGAATCCTAATAAAGGAACGCTGTCCATACATGGAGAAGGTCTATTGGGAGAGTATCTAATCTGATATTGGGTTCAGTCCCCGGCCGGGTCATACCAAAACGCAGAAAGAGGGTTATCATTTTTGTCCAGGCCTGTTTCATGAGTTCTGTATATCATTTTCACATTTGTCTGCCTTTTTACATTCTGGATGTATTTCAGTGTTGAATGCTTGCTTTTAGATACGGGTTATTCGTCCTCCAAACTATGCTGGGCCGCTCCTCCTTGGTTTTCTCCTGGCACTTATTGGTGGACTGGCATATCTACGGAGGAACAATTTGGAGTTTCTCTTTAACAACAATGTTTGGGCCTTCTCTGCACTGGTAACTATGAATGAATGGAACTCACTAGAGCTCAGACCTCTGCCAACGTAAACTTTGACACCATCATACATGTGTTAGAAATTTGGGGGAAATTGTAGAAGATTGTTGTTAACACTCACAAATCATATTTCAGTGCTTTGTCCTGATCATGACCTCTGGCCAGATGTGGAACCACATCAGAGGACCCCCATACGCTCACAAGAACCCCAACACTGGCCAGATCGTAAGATAGGAGTAATAATCATATGTACCGTAAGCTTAACCAATTCACTAACAAACAATTTTTTCAATAATTATGTGAGCAGAGTTACATCCATGGCAGCAGTCAGGCCCAGTTTGTGGCTGAGACTCATATTGTCCTCCTCTTCAGTATCCTTTACCTGTGTGCAGTCACAATAGACCATTTTAAAGCATTAAATAAATACATTGTTAATATGCGAGACACAATTGAAGCGTTGCCCTCGACAACCATTCCAGTTTCTCACATGGCCACTTGGGAAGTTAATTTGTGGATGAAAGTGATTAAACCTTAACCTCGATCCTCTATCAGATGCTGCGGTTACCATGGGAATAGTGCTGCTGTGCGAGGCCGCTACCTCTGATGTGGACATTGGAAAAAGGAAGAGTATGCACATATGCTTCTTTTTGTTGACTGCAGCTGTTTAAGTCTTTTCAGATCAGTTTTGCTTTGATTGCATAAAAAAGCACACACAAAAAGGAGGAAAAAAAGTGGGCTCCTAATCAGGATCTGCAAAGAATACTAACACTAGGGATGTAACAATAAGCAAGATATCGTGATATTAAAACTACCATAATATCGTCATCGTCATGTTCACGATATTTAATTAAATGCAACAGATCTGTTAAAAAAGTCAGGTTGATTTCCTTTTGTGCAGTTCTAGCACCCTCTGGTGGCTAGGTTTTTAGTAGGGGTGGGACAAAAAAACGATTCGACCGAACCATCGGTCGTCAAGGGGAGCTAAACGACCGTATCGGTAGCAGACTTGTCAACCGATACAAAATCCGCCGGGAATCCTTAGATACATTGCTTGTAAAGCTGTGGACCGGATATCGCGTGGCTGTGAATCGGTTGCGAGTGAGGCTTTATGGTTTTCATAACAATAGCAAGAGTTCTGCGCCGTGCTCTACTTGTTTTGTTTACATTTCAGTAGCATCACTATTCAAGCTACTTCCCTGTTTACAGAGAGCTAGCAAAGTAGCGCTCAGAGACGCTTCATTCCCCGGATGTTGTAAACATAATGCAAAGACGTTGCGCACCTTTTTTGGGGGGAGGGGAGCCACCTACCGTCAACGCCGTGCTCGCGACACGGCAAGCGCGCTCGCGCGCAGTCGCGCACAACGAGTGACAACATACAAATGGAGACAGTTAGCAGAAGCCGGTGCCGTACATCTCGGTATTTCCCATTGCTATCGAGCCTCTCGGTGCACTTGTATGTCCCGGGCCGGCGTTGGTACTGCGCGCGAGCCAAAAAGAATAACTCCCGTGACGATCCAATGCATGGATTCAAACGACACAGGTATGTCCCACAGCCAACACACCAGCTATGCTAAAAGCACACTGCAAGTATCTCATTTCTCAGTTTGTGGCTCCCTGTCAATGTATACAACTAGCATGAGCAATAGATAGGAGAACTGAGACGTGCCCGTGATTACGTCATCAAACGCAAAATGAACGACAGCCCAAAAAAACAAAACATAAACAGTAGTGATTCCGTGGTCATCATCTTGTCTCAGATTCAAAAAAACAAAAAGATGTCATACATTAACCAAAAATGAATATGATGGCAAAAGAAAAACAAATATTGTTAAAAACAAAAATTGTTAATAAAAAGGTTAGGACACTTTTGGAAATATTTTTGGATATATTAAGTGGTTAAAATGTGTTTGATAGATTTATTGTTCCATAAGGTGGCTTCATATTTCTTTTGGCTGGACGGTAGGTTTATTTCATGTTTCTGAAATACTTCACAATGTGCACATATTCTGTTTAATTGTGTTGGTGTCTTTTTAAAGGTTAAATATTTATATTTCAAATTGAATTATCAGCCTTTTTTTCCTGATCCTTATTTTGAATAAAAAAAAATGAAAAAAATAAAAAACAATTATAACTCTCAATAACGACTAATAAATATTTAACCTGATACATTTTTCAGTCATATCGCCCAGCCCTTTGTTGCGGTCCATTTAAATAATTGATTCAATATATAAAAATATAGAAGACATTTTTGTTGTTGTTTTTTTTAAAACACATTTGTAGATACTGTAAAAATTTGTGGTGTTTTAAGATTAATGTTTACAAGCAACAAATGTCACTATAAGTTTTGAATATTGAAATGAATCGTATCGAATCGAAAATCGTATCGTTCCCAAACTTAATTGAACCGCATCTAACCGTTCTGTTCTGAAAGATAATCGTTTTTCAATCGAATCGCAACCTGTGTATCGAGATACATATCGAATCGGCCTCATGTCAGAGATTCCCACCCCTAGTTTTTAGTGCGATTTAATTTTCACAATGCATGTTTTGGCCCTTATATGTTTAAAATCTCCACTAATTGTCAGATGAAGGGGAACATAATATGCCTGTGAAGCAAGTTAATTTGTGGAGGAACTCAATGTGTGCATGCATTAACAACAAAACATAATAATAATAATATAACGTAACATTTACACAAAAGCACAATATTGTGCTTTTTTGTAGTATGAGCACTTTTTTTTTTTTTACAATATTGTGACCTTTTTTAAATATTGTGAACCTCCCCACAATATCATGATTATTATCGTATCGTGAGCTTCATATCGTGATAATACCGTATCGTGACGTTTGGATATCATTACATCCCTAACACACCAAATATAATTTTCACTGTAGTGTGTTGTGTAAATTCAATTTGTGTTTGTGTGTCAGTTATGTGTGTTACAGGTATTGCTCTGGTGGTGCTGTTCTTCAGCTGGCTCCTGTCTATTTTCAGAGCAAAGTATCATGGCTATCCATATAGGTAAGCATTTGTATTTATTTTACCTTCTATTAGTGACTTAGAGAGACAATGTGTAGAAATGTTTGCCATCTAGTTGTAAATGAATAGAATACAAGGACCTAAATTTGAATAGAGTGCATTTTGAAGCACGTGCACAGACGGTGAAATGAATCGTGATTTTAAAAAAAATGAATAAATGAATGAACATTGAAAAAACATTTCTTACACACTGTTCCTTTTAAGGAAATATCCGCTGTGCGATATACTAAAAATCTCTTTGCTTCCATTCCAGCTTCCTGATGAGTTAGGACTGAACTGAACGGCACCCTCTTCCTTCCCTTAAGTAGCCAAAGTGCCTCCATTATACATTTTATTTTCCATGGGAGCAATGTCACAGTGTTGTTACTGTAAGACCGTGTTCCTCCTCTATTCTGAACTGTCGAGCCAAAGATGTTTGTGTGTACTGTTCACTGTTAATGCACACATTCTCACACAGTGCTTTACAAAGACTTGTTTGAATTAACAGATGATGATGTCATACAAGTGAGGACGGAGCAGTCATCACGGCCAATAAATTTTGATGCCTCATTTTCCAGCTTCTGTCAAATGTTTTCCTAATTAGGATCATTTGATTTGAAAATTGAGTTCTTGGAGAATGTTCTTCACTTGAGTGGATGTTGTGAAGGGGTTTTTCCTCACCATGGCAGGATTCTGTGAACATCCACCACTGTTGTCTTCTATGGATATCCAAGCCTTTTTTAGTTCACAAGCTCACCAGTGCATTTTGTTTTTCTCACAATGTACCAAACTTGATTTGGCAACGCTTAACATTTCTGCTCTCTCTTTGATGGGTTTGTTTCTTTTTTTTGTCAGCCTCAGGATGGGCAGTTTCACCGCTATTGAGAGCTAGTGATGGGATTTTCGGCTCTTTTCGGTGATCCGGTTCATTTGGATCGGCTCAGTGAAAAGAGACGTCTCTTTTTGGCTCTCAAACGGCTCTTTTGCCTTTAGCTTTTCACTCGAGGGAGCAACATAGGTAGAGAGCGAGGGAAAATGACGGAGCCGGCTCTCAAGGGAGCGTGCCGGCTCTCATCGTTCACTTCAAAGAGCCAGCTCTTTGTACCGGCTCATTCGTGACCGACACATAACTATTGAGAGTTTTGTGTTCACAGCAACAGCTTCCAAATGCAAACGCCACACCTAGAATCAACTCCAGACCTTTTAACTGCGTATTTGATGACAGGTTAATGAGGGAAGGGCCCATGTTTTACGTTTTATTTTTTGCAGCCTTCTGAGTCAATTGTCCAGTTACTTTTGGTCCCCTGAAAAAGAGAGAGCTACATTTTAAAGAGCTGTAATTCCTAAACCCCTGCTCCAATTTGGATGTCAATACTTTCATATTAAAGAGAGTCTGCACTTTAATTCTATATTGATTATATGATTGTATCTTGAATATGTTTTTGTCAACAGCTAAAATAACGAAACTTGTGTCACTTTCCAAATATATTTGGACCTAACTGTATATATGTACATGCACTTAGTTGTGACACAATGTGTACAGTTACTACACATGCTTGTTGAGGACCATTGTTCGTTCTGAAATACAATTATGTCAATTCCAAAATGTAATAATCAGAGCCACATTAGTAAGGCAATGGCAGTTTTATTTCTGTAGGACATTTCATACACAAGGCAACTCAATGTGCTTTTACACAAGCAAAGACAAGACCTACTAGCAACAACAAACAATGACATACGCAAGCAAAGCAGAAAAAACAAAATTATCTTTCCAACATTCAGTAAAAATATACATTAGTTAGCAAGACACCTGGCTTGGGAGCTTTTAATTAAAAATTGCCCCCTATTTATTTATTTTTTTTACAAGCTTTTAAATTATTATTATTATTAATGTGTGCTAACATTTGTTTGGAACACATGCGCTCTTGTTTTTGAAATGTTGTAACTTGTACAAAACAATTCGATTCACGTTCCACCAGAATGTGTGAATTACGCAGTTTGGTTCCACATTAAATACAGTAGATGGCGGTAACGAGTCGCGTGCCCAACACTAGAGTGCGTAGAAGTCGGAGGGGGCAGTATGCTTCCGACTTCGTGTGTTCTACATCTTTGTCACAAAGAAGAAGAGGAAGAACCTCCCCTCATCAGGCAACAACAGTGGGAGCGGAAGTTCTGCCAACTGTCGATGTCAACACTTCAGTTGACCAAAATATGGAAAGCTCGGAGTTGACGTTCACGTTGGCCTATACAGTTTTCTCCCTGTGCTTCGTATTTACACCGAATGAGTTTCGTTCGGCCGGTTTGACTGTCCAAAACCTATTTTCGTCTTGGTTGGGAAGTGAAGACATGGATTTCGTACACTACCACGTCAAGAGGAGTAGCACTACACTGCTGGTCCACTCCGCATTACCACTCGGTACTATTCATAACAGGCTTTCATTAAAACTCTTAAATTTGCCTGCTACATTACAGTCTATACTTTAAATAAGAGCACGTGCTTAGTCGTAGCTATACAGCGTGGAGTGACAGCCAATTTAGTTCTGACCAAAATAATTATGTCATTTTGACAACTCCCTTCCTGCTACCAATACGTGATATAGACACTGACTGTGACATGTAAAAGTGAAGTCATAACACATCATTCAGTACACCACATCAAAATTTGTGTTTGTTTTGTGACTAACTGACAGAACAGTTGTGGTAGCAAATGAAAAACAATGTTTTCAGTGTGTGTGTGTGTGTGTGTATGGATATGTTCTACTTAAGAACAGGCATCTGTTGTCCATCTGTGCAGGTTACTACATGGGGATGTGTATTGCTGCTCCGGAGAAATATCTGAAATACATAGACCAGGTAAACTGTCTTCTCTCTGTCTCACGGAATTCACTCCACTGTTTTTAGAAAGGCTAAACGCCATGGCAACACAGGCTGATCGTTTTTATGATAACAAACCAAGCGTAAACACATTTCAATCAACATAGATTTGATGGCATTGTGATGTCATGTTATCCTTTTGTTACAACTTAGACAAAACGTACCAATCTCTTTCTATGTGGCATGAAGTAAAATGAGATAATTTCTTATTATCCTATTACTCACTCAGGTGGTCACAATGAGCTGGAGCCTATCCCAGCTGACAATTGGGTGAGAGGTTGCGTACACCCTGGACTGGCCGTCAGCCAATCACAGAGCACATATATACGAATGCACATTCATACCAAGGGACATTTTTGAGCAGAACGCCAGGGGTTCGGTCACTCAGTCAGTCTTGTGTTCAGTGAGTTAAGACACACGCACATTGCTTGCATGTCCGCTCTAATCAACCCACTATAATTTGTATGTGGTATCACCAAATCCTTGCATACTGTATCTTACATTATAAGTTTACTTCCCTGAGCAATAGTGTTTTATTTGATGGTTTGTGCAATGGCGGATTCTGGGAACTAGCATTTTAAACTCTGAATGTTATGCTAATGTTTCTGAGCTGAGTGTATAGTATACACTTCTTCACCACACATTTTTAATTTGTACAAAATGCATCTGCTGTTTTGTGATGTTATGCCCCACTAGATGAGTGACAACTGGAGGGTGTTTGTCATCCTGTCTGTGTGCGTCCTGTTGGCCAGCTGTACACGCATCTTCTACTGGTCCCGCCGACGCTGGCACAACCATCCCATCAGCAGAGCTCTGCAGGCCCATGTGAGTCCTCCTTATTCCAACTGGGGCTCAGTGGCCAGCAGCATCAACACAGAGTTCAGACGCATCGACAAGTTCGCTACAGGCGCACCTGGAGCCAGAGTTATTGTCACTGACAGCTGGGTGTTAAAGGTCTGTTTGCGTATCTTTACTTTTGTTCTGTAGCATGAAACAAAATGGGCTTTAGGGTTCATATTCCACTATCACTTCTTTTTTTTTTTTTTTGCTGCAGGCTGACAATATTTGGATTTGGCATCAAAAGATGATTATGAGTAGTGCTGTCATTTAAAGCTTTAACTCATTGATTAATCAAAAAAAAAATATCGCATTAATCATTTATTAATGCAAATTAATCACACTTCATTTTGACCACAGATGATCCTTTAGCTTGACAGCGGTTGGTTATGTTCAAGGTGCATTCATTACTACAACTACATGCAACTACATGCAAGCCCCACCCCTACACATTTTGGTATCATTGGAAAGCATTGAATGTCTTCTGTAGAGCACAAAAGGTTTTAATTCAATTGTATGCACTGGGTGGGAGATATTCAGGTTTAAAATGGTCCAATATAGAGGACAAATTTGAATTGCTGGTAGTCAGGAGGATATCAGCTGATAGACGACAGTATCTGTCTCCCTCTTGTGGTCAGGAACTAGAAATTTCAAGAATAGGAATTTGCCATTCAATTCATGCACTCTTAAGGAAAATACTATTTTGGGATATGTAGGTCTATTTAAAATGATCTGCCTTTATTTTCTTGTAAGTATCAAGGTATCAATATCAGTGACTGCTCAAAAGTGGTATTGAACGTCCCTCATGTTGATATTGCTTCCCTTATGAGCAGGTGACTACCTACAACATCCGCTTGGCTGCGCAGAGTGACTGTCACGTGACCGTGACGGAGTCCAGGCAGCACCAGCTGAGTCCCGACTCAACCTCTCCCATACAGCTGCTCACTCTTCGAGTGCACAGCATCAACCCTGCTGTTCGACCGTTTCATATCAGGTACGAGTCCAAAACAGTCCCAACTGCATGTCCGTTGCTCAAAAGCCTTTTCAGCCATTTTGTTTGCCCCCAGCGTGAACTCAACAGATTACGCCGAGTTCAGTGAGAAGCTCCATGCGCCCATCAGGAACTCGGCTAACGTAGTCATTCACCAAACGATTAGCGAGCGTTTCCTGGAAACGTTCCGAGCTCACGTGGAGCTCAACCCGCCTTACTCGCTCCCCAGTGGACAGGTAGTGGATGTCGCCATTGCTGGTGGAGATGATCAAACATAAACAAATTTGCTGTGCATATGCAGGAGGTGGAGGTGTGTATTGGCTGTTTGCAGACCACAGCTACCACCAAGCTGGTCAGACTTTGCCATGGAGATGGTAAGTGAGCGAGCGTTATTAGTGCACACTTTGATGCGCATGTTTTGGGATGTTCTATTTCCATGTTTCATGGTCTCAGTTTCACAAAATGATTGTGATGATGTCATAGCACCTAACTGGAACTGCTGTGTTATGTAGGAGGCCACGTTGAGTCGGAGTGCGGTCAGTGTTTCTGCAGACCCATGTTGTGTTTGTCCTGCATGGGTCGATGGTTCGCCAGCCGACAAGACCAACAAAGACCCGAGACCTGGTTGTCCAGCCAAGTCCCCTGCCCCACCTGTCGAGCCAAATTCTGTATACTGGATGTTTGTTTGGTACGCTGACACACGCAACACACAACAGTTGTTAAAGGAATAATTGCTTCGTCAAGGAACATTGTTTACGTGATATATAGTAATGCTGAAGTTACTGAGTCTTGACATTTTATAAGAGGGTTTTGGTAGGTGTAATGCAGACAAATGACAATACAGAACTTATGTTGAGAGTGTCTTACCACAATGGCTTGAGAGCAAACGGAGAGTAAAACCGGTAACCTTCAAAAAATCATCTTTGTACCGTGCAGCCACTAAAGTCCTGCATGTACTCTAAAAGGAGTAGCCTCAGTAAGATTGTAAAGAGAAGAACACAAGTTGGATTAAGAAAGTACACATTCATTTAAAAAAAAAAAAAAAAAAAAAAAAAAAAAAAAAAGACTAGCATCACTGTCACATTTAAGGAAGATGGTTTCATTCTTAGCTTTTTTTTTTTTTTTTTTTTTTTTTAAACTTATTCTTGTTATATCAAATGAGAATCATGAGACACATTTGCAACCAAATAACTTTTTTCATTATGCCTTCATTTTTTTTCTTTTATTCATGTTAGGAGATTTGCAATGTAATATTTTTACATTGTAGTGTTTATATTGGCAAAGCCGACTATGAATAATAATGGTTTTATCATTATTTACAATGGAAAAAAAAGGTTGCTAAATCCAAACAAATTAAAGGTCGGCCCACATCCGGGAAAGGAATGTGTTTAATCTTCGAGGTTCCACTGTACAGTATATACAGACCGAATAAATGTGCACTTCAGGACAGCAGTGGCAGCATCCACATTAATGACTTTGGGGGCCACCATTGTTCATAACTAGACATCATCATCATCATCATCATCATCATCATCATCACCACTTTCAAACTGATGAAACTGCTGCTTGTGTCAACACAACATGCAAAGTCGCAAACCTCAGTGCCTTTGTGGTTGACCTCTGCCCATACAGTTATCCTTTATAAATATTATTGGTGGGGGGGTTCTGTTATTTTACAAAATACTTGCATCTGAGACAAAGACAAAATATATACAGTAGTTTGATTTAGGATCAACATCCATCCAACTGCTCAGAATGATCAATACATCTTTGTTAACGTAACTGAGGTTTAAGCTAGCTCGTTAGATTTGCGAGAGAAAGTATGTCAACCCTTTAGAATGACCTGGATTTAGAATTGATCATAAAATGTGATCTAATTGCCATTTATGTTAATGCATTAGACAAACACAGTCTTCTTAAACTCATTCACTCCCAGGCATCTGAGACAAAGACAAAATATATACAGTAGTTTGATTAAGGATCAACATCCATCCAACTGCTCAGGATGATCAATACATCTTTGTTAACATAACTGAGGTTTAAGCTAGCTCGTTAGATTTGCGAGAGAATGTATGTCAACCCTTTAGAATGACCTGGATTTAGAATTGATCATAAAATGTGATCTAATTGCCATTTACGTTCATGCATTAGACAAACACAGTCTTCTTAAACTCATTCACTCCCAGCCATTTTCACTGGTATTTTCCTGGATTTTTACTGATTTTGCAAGGCCCGCGGAATATTATGTTCTATTGCTATAAAAAAATGGAACCTACCAAAAGAGAGATTAAAGTCTCTTCTTTTATCAGGAAAAAAAGTATAGTCCAGTCTGTTTCCGCTGTGCAGCAATTAGCAATAGAACATAGCTAAGTTTAATCATTATTCACAAATCTGCTTAGAACTGTGGGGAAATCAGCTCGTTTTAACATGGCCTGGTTGATCTCTTATACTCTGCTGCCACTCAACCATTTTCTGCAGTAGAGACTGCATCAAAGCCTTCTCTATGCTCTGGCATAAAAAACAAACAAACAAACAAACAAACAAAAATATGTATAAATACGTCTTTGGGACACTTAAAACATTTAAAACTTGACGTATTTATACATTTTGGGGAGCTAATTAGTTAAACTAATCCAACACAAGCAATTACATTTTTATTGCATGTAAACATTTATATTGCAGGGTAGAAAAACTTTGTAAACCTATAGGCTAGTGACGTCTCCAAAGGTTAATAATGTTAGTCTGCCAACCAAGTGTCCAATCAACTGATGAGATTGAAAGTTGCCCTGCCTGCTAAAAAACAAAAGATTTCTGTTCGCTATTTCTTGATGTGAATCATGCTTTGCACAAAAGAGCTCTCTCATGACTTACAATTAACAATAGTTTGCTTGTATGAAGCTGCAAATGCTTCTAAAAGGATCTCTTAAAAAAGGCATCCTAGTTGATACATGGGCATGACCCTTTTCGCTGGACCCAAATCTCAGCCACAACCGGTCCCAAACCTGGACAAAAATGGCTAGGTGGCATCAGGAATGGCATCTCGCAAAAAATAAATAAATAAATCACTGCGGCCATCCTTGACGTCATTGACTGCAGTATCAACGTCCCATCAATAGAGTGTGCTGATGGGCTGTGAAAAGGTCATTCGTAGTAGAAATGACGTTCATGGGAACTGGAAATGCTTGCAAAGCCACGGGGCAACCATTTGTGTCCACCTATTTTATTTTTTATTTTATTTTGTGGTCAACTAATTCTGTTGACGTCTTTTCCCGGCCCTAGAAGGGGACGGGCTGTGTGGAGATAAATAAGCCACAGCACACCACCTATAAAACCTCATCTCAACCTTTAGAATATGGTAAAGATGTTATCATGGTTTGAGATGGTTTTGCTAACTCAGGGCCTGGACCCATTGCTATCATCAACTGAAAAATACATTTCCAAGTTGATCAAGACAAATTTGTAGAAAAACTCCAGACCATTTGTCTGCGAATTGAAGCTCAAAAGATGACGAATAATGCAACAGGACAAGTAAATAAGAAAATGACACCTTTTGGAGTGGGAGAGTTGAGTGAGATGTTGTGGCATGACCTCAACCAGTATCCCAAAAATATTATTGAAATGAAACATTTTGCCAAAAGTAAGGCTCCAAAATTCCTCGCGATAGTTGGTCTGTTCTCAAACTTCAAGAAACATCAGAAATGTATTGACCTCAAACGTTAACATGCTTTTTCCACTTTGCACTATGACGTTTACATGTTGTGTTCAGTTAAAAACATGTAAACATTAAATGTATGGTACAAGAAAACTATTCTTCTATTATTGACATTTAGATGAGCAAATCACGTTGTATGACCAATGCTGAAATCTGCGGTTCATGTCATTTTTTTTTGTGATATGTTATTATTGTTATCGTCAACAGCTGGTAAAGAGAGGAAATTGTAATATATGTGACTAGAGCAATAATTGGGTGACATAAGTACACACATTGTGAACCTAGGAAATGTATTTATTTCTTGAAACGTTTGAATAAAATAGGCGAAAAGGTACGCTGTCTGTGTCAAATCCATGAAGCCGAAATGTTGTTTGTATAAACCATCCAATTGAAGAAACTTTTGTCAATACGATTCCTGTCATGTGTAATGTCGAAAATTTGCTGACAAAAATTTCTACCTCGGAACGGGCTATTACCTGAATAATCACGAGGATAATCAATTCTAAAAAAAAATTTTAGTAGCAGTCGTAATAATGAACAACATTTGCTGTATGTGAAAACCCTGATCATGTTAAATTTCTTTCAATAGTTACAAAACAGATTTATGTATACTAATATGAAATACTTTATTTCTATAAATCTTTCTTTGCTTTGAGCTTTTCGAATGATCATTTATACAACATTCCTAGAAAATCACCATGCCCCATCACTGGTAAGCTATTTTTTGGAAGCGGCCTGGTGGGCTACTTATTTGGTGCCCGCGGGCACCACGTTGGTAACCCCTGCACTAAGGTATGAAAATGAATTTCGTTGAAAGAACACCAGTGGACAATCATTTCCATTGAAACAAACATATGTCTTACACATTTTTATTTGCATTTCTGACATTGTAAAATTACTGCATTTTGTTATGAAGATAGATTCCGATTTAAAAATTCGCATTTATTTTGGAATTTGCATCAAGGAACCATGATATTTTCTTTTAGTAGTGCATAACAAACGGGGGGAAAATGAAGTTCATAAGTGTATGAAGTGTATTCTAGTGTAAACATGGTCAGTCTTATATTGAAAACATTTTATCTTGACATTGCTAGCTTAATTACAGTCATCCAAAATACAAGGACACTAAATTTTCCACAGAAAAAAACAAACAACTTAGCATGTTCGTCACCAGCTACAAAGACGTTTTACAAACATAACTGAACATTTGATCTGTTACATAGTTGGGGCATTTGTTACTTAAATAAAAATGCATTAAAAATTTGTTAACACGAATACATTATTAAATCTGCCACTTGATGCTGTGAATGGCTCGTTCACATAGAAGTGAAATTGTGTCTAGTCTGCATCAGGAGAGAAGCTTCTTGTAAAATTCTTCAAATATCCTCTGGCATCCTTCCAACCTGCCGAGATAAAATCATGGACGTAAATTGCCATATTCATTTCTGCGCACAAAACGACAAGCTTGGTAGATAAAAAGGTCGGTCCTTTCACATCAGCGCGTTATTCCTTGAGCAGTATTTGTCCATCACCTGATGTGCGCACACTCGTGTGGTCTATAACTCAACTCCTTTATTTATAAAACGCTATAAGAACAGGCATTGCTGTATACAACGTACTGTACATAAACATAAATATCGGTTGTGCAGTAAAGAATAAAGTAACAAAACAAGAACAGAGCAAACATTTTGAAGTGCGTATACACGTTTTTTTATGGGTTTTTTTACAATACATTTTACATCAGTAAATTAATAAGACGTAGGCGAGTGAATAAATAAATAAATAAATGCATAAATAAGCAGACTAAACATCAAACTCATACACACTACAAAACACCAAAAACAAGTCTCATGGTGCGCCAAAAGCCAAAGAATACAGATGTGTTTTAAGACGTGTTTTAAAAGAGGATAAAGAGGGGGACTGCCTAATATTTAGTGGAGGTTGTTCCAAAGGGAGGGACCGGCAACAGTAAAGGCTCGATCTCCTCTAAGCCTCCGCTTAGCCCTCGGTACCTCCATTTGAGTCTGGTCTGGTGACCAGAGGCACCGGGCAGGTGTGTAGGGGTGCAAGAGCTCAGCGAGATAAGGTGGGGCAAGACCATTTAGAGATTAAAAACAAATAGAAGAATCTTAAAGTTGACTCTAAATTTCACGGGCAGCCAGTGAAGAGAGGCCAGGATAGGGACTATCTGTTCCCTCTTACGGGCACCAGTAAGGAGATGAGCACCAGCATTTTGGACAAGCTGAAGACGCTGGAGGGAGGACTGGCTGATTCCAAAATAAAGTGCATAGATGTAACAAAGGCATGGATTACCATGTCTAAGTGCTGCTGAGTCGGTCCAGTTTAAAGTCACTGTCTATCTTGACACCCAGGATTGAGGCTGTTGGCTTTAGATAATGTGCCAGAGGACCCAAGTCGGTACCTCTAAAGCGAAATAAGGTGGGGCAAGACCATTTAGAGATTTGAAAACAGAAGAATCTTAAAGTGGATTCTAAATTTCACGGGCAGCCAATGAAGAGAGGCCAGGATAGGGGTTATGTGTTCCCTCTTACGGGCACCAGTTAGGAGATGAGCAGCAGCATTTTGGACAAGCTAGAGACGCTGGAGGGAGGACTGGCTGATTCCAAAATAAAGTGCATTACAGTAATCCAATGCTTCTGCGCCTCCTGCCCCCCGCCGGGTTGGGAGAGCCCCGCTGGTTGCTCCTCTTAACTAATTTCACTAGCTTTGCACAATACACTCTGTAAATGACACATAGGGCACATAACAAATTCCTTGGAGGGGTGGGTAAGGTAAGGTGGCGAGACCGTCTTTGCCCTGCAACTGCCCTCCAATTTTAAAGCACCTCACAACCAGGAGGGACGGGTAAGTCGGGGTGGGGAGCTATCAGTTGGGGCAGACCGCAGTGCCAGGCAGTGCTGTGGTCCCCCATCTGTGCCCGGCCTGGGTTTCTGGGGTGCCGCCCCTCCCCCGGTGCTCCTTCCTCTCCTTCCCTCTCCAGTGTTCCGCCCTTCTATGCGGCTGGAGGTGGGGTGGGCGCCTGTGCCCTCTCTGCATCGTGGGGGCTGTGGAGCTGGTAGGGTGCTGGGGAGGCTTGCCGTATGCTCCGTTCTGCTGCGTTGGGCCTGGGGAGCGGGCCGTGTCCGGGGCAGGGGTGCTCCGGGCGTCTGGGTTGGCTCATCGGTCGGTGGCCCCCGCGGGGTCTGGGGGGTTGTGCCCTGGCGCTGCTGCGGCCTGGGGGGCCCTGCGGGAGTTGCGCTTGGCATGCCAGGCCGAGGTTGATGGCTCCCCTCTTTGGTGGAGGTTCTCATGCATGCCAGATCCACCACACCAGCATCTACTGAAATTTAAACAGAATTTTCTTCTCCTGTTGGTCGCTGAATCAGTGTAGGATGGTGATCTCACTCTGCTTAATCTATCCTTTCTTCCTTTCTTTAATCTTTCCTCTGGTCTCTTGAGGTCTCCCTAATCTGTTGGAATTTAGAGGTTTCTGGGGTTGGTGAAAGATTGTTGCTATGTAACCCTGTGGGAGGTGTCTGGTTGGTGCTGGATTTCACTTTGCTTCATCTTTCTTTCCTTTGATCCTTCCTCTGATCTCCTGACAACTTCACGACTCTGGCAGGACTCTTAAGTACCCGGTTAAGGTGAAGGGTATGGGACCTTTAATAGGTTTCAGGTTAATTAAATAGCACAAACTCACATGCATTCATGCACGGACAAACGCACACACACGCACACACAAAAAGAGAGCAATGATGAAGCTTATTATCTACCCCTTCATTCACAATACGACAGAGGGCAAACACTGAACTGTAGATACAACATAATGGCAACAGAAAAACAAAAGAACAAAAGTTGGTGTCAGGAAGAGGTCACAAACACGTTGGCCTTGCAGGGCGCCATTTCGAGACCACATTTAAATATAAAGCAACTTTGAAATACCTGTAATGTGTTTCGGGAAGATAGATTGTGGTATATTTGGTTTAACCCATTAATCTTAAAGCGGCTGGCAAAACATGCCTCTAAAACCTTTCTGTGACTTTTGAGAAACCCACGAAAACCTGAAGTTTTCCTTGTCAATGCCTATTAAATAATTGATATCTTAGCTCCTGAAGCAGATAGAAACATAATTCAGCATTTCATCGACTAAGAGACTTAAGAATTGGTCAAAACAAAACGATGTATCCACTCTCCTGGCTCAGTCATAGGGACTGTACTTATCGCTGCCGTTGGGCCAAAACCACACGTCACAATTTTTCAAAAATCTACATTAGTGTAGGTGTTTATTTTATTTTTACAAATTATTGACCAGTATTAACTGTTGAAAATGTTTGCAATGTTACTGGTTGAACAAATATTCTGTTTTTAGGGTCTCTTGAAAAGTGACGATTTTGGAGGTTTTGGCCCGACACTGGCAATATGTAAATTGTAAGGTGACCAATGTCCTAGCCCAGTGTTCACCAATTCCGGTCCTCAAGGTCCAGAGTCCTGCTGATTCGTATAATCAGCTCCTCAGAATGCCTGATAACGATCCTGACCTTTAGTATCAAGTGTGTTGGTAAGCGGAAACATCTAAAACCTGCAGGACTCGAGACCTCAAAGACCGGAATTTGGTGAACCCTGTCCTAGCCTTTAAGGCGCCTATACAGTTAAGTAACATGACTTTTACCAGGGCAGTTATGCCTTAAAGAAGCAACTTGTGAATGAGCTCTATATATAAATAAGGATGGCTTGACTTGACTTGGTTTGACTTTTGACCTAAAGCTACTTTGCACATCTTGTGGTTGATACTGATAACATAGAAGGCCAAAACATCCCTAATGAAAATTAAATTGCACTAATAAACTAGCCACTAAAGGGTGCTAGAACTGCACAAATGAAAATCTACATGACTTTTTTTTTTTAACAGATGTGTTCCTTTTAAATATTGTGAACATGACGACGATGATATTGTGGCAGTTTTAATATCACGATATTGCCCTTATCGTGACATCCCTAGTATTAGATGAAGATGGACACTTGAAGAGAATGTGGCATCCTCTAGTGTTCTGACAAACCTTTCTTTACTATTTTCTGCACCACTTGTCCTCATTAGGGTCAAGAGTGAGCTGACAGCTAAACCCTACGGTGAAATGTCAATACTGATTGACGCTGAGCAGCAAAAGTTTTACGCTGTTGATTGCAGGATAGAGATGGGACCCAAAAAAAAAAAAAAAAAAAAACCTAAACAAAAAATCACACAGGCACATAATTGACCTGAGGGGACCTGTGGAGTTAATGCTGCTTTTTATTAGTTGAAAAGAAACACGCACATAAACGATATACAACATGAGTCTATACTGTAAGCTGATGAAATTCCTCAAGGCAATGATGGCATGAAACCAAAATGAAACAAAACTGTGTTTTTCCTGCTCGCTGCGTACGCAGACTTTGCGTCTCTGAGAAAATAAAAAATAAAAAAATCATTTTTGCCAGACACTCAACTCCTCATCACGCACACACGCACCTCTTCCTCCTCTCTCCCCCCCTCTGGTCTCTTGCTGTCTTTCCACCAGCTGCTGCTGTCTGACAAACTGATGATGACTGTGTTTTTCCTCTTCTTGTTGGAGCAGATGGCTTGGCGAGGCAGAGTGGGGGAATGTGTTGGAAAGGCTGCTGGGGAATGTGCCAAGTGTGTGCGTGCATGCGTGTGAATGTGTGCGTGTGTGGTTTCAGTTCGCGTGCCTTTTCACTGCCCTCTGCCCTTCGTGGCGCCAGCTCCACTTCCCTTCCACTCTAAACATCTGGTGTCTGGGACTTTGAGAACGCACACTCACACATGCATGCGCGCTCACTGGCATGCACGCAGAGAGACGGCCTGCTAGCAGGGGGAAAGCCCTCAGTTTTCATCTTAAGGAGAAAAATGTGAAGCTTGATGCTACAATGTACGATAATATATGTATTATTGTTTATATATATATATATATATATATATAATGTACATTTGATAAATTAGTGTGGTTTCATGACAGGTATGATTGGAATGTAGGTATAATTAAAAGTCAAATTATATAATAAATTTTAGGCACATACAGTGTAACCTCTGTAGTTATACCTTTTGCGGCATACAATTCGGAATTTGACCAAGAATCTGAGGAAAAACATCACTTAGGAGTTGTATTTTAGTACAACACCTGACCTGTGTTGTGGCCAAAATCAGACGATTGGTCACAGTGAAGGTGAGCTCAATAGCTTCCAGGCCATGTGACCTATTGACCCCAAACCAATGCTGAATCACAGTGGCATGTCTGATTGATGATGCACACCTTTTATTTTTTCATTTTAGACCTCCACTTCTTTTTAAAAATGAATTTTCCTCTATATCTGTAAATATTAACTTTTGAACTCAATAGCTCCCAGGCCATGTGACCTATTGACCCCAAACCAATGCTGCATCACAGTGGCATGTCTTATATGATGCACACCTTTTATTTTTTCATTTTAGACCTCCACTTATTTTTAACAATTTTTTTTCTGTAAATATGAACTTTTGAGCTCAATAGCTCCTAGGCCCGGACAAGCACATTTGTCAAGGAAAAGATAAGCGATTGTGGCCACATGTGTGTTGAAGGTAAGCTTTTACTAGTGCATAGCAATGTTGCAAAACATCTTACATACAGTATATATTAGAGATGTAACGATAAGCGCAATATCGTGATATTAAAACGGCCACAATATCGTCGTCATGTTCACAATGGGGTACATGCCACGGAAGAGGCGGGACTGTTTTTTGCACATCAGTTTGTTTCCGGTTCGGTTTGCGACGTGTGGGCTGCGTCAAAAATAATTGTGCTTCCGACTTTGTGCCCCTTGGTTGCGCGTTCCCAACCCGGACCGGAAATAAACTGTTGTGCAAAATCACGTCCTGCCTCTTCCGTGGCATATACCCCATATTTAAATGCAACACATCTGTTTAAAAAAAAAAAGTCAGGTTGATTTCCATTTGTGCAGTTCTTGCACCCTCTGGTGGCTAGTTTTTTTTAGTGCAATTTAATTTTCATGAGAGATGTTTTGGCCCTTCTATGTTTAAAATCGACACTAATTTTCAGATGAAGGGGAACGTAATATGCCTGTGAAGCAAGTCAATACTTGGAGGAACTCAATGTGTGCATGCATTAACAACATATCATAATAATAATAATAATAACATAATAATAATAAAACAATAATAATAATAATAATAACATTGATGTTAGTGCTTTTTTTTTTTTAGTGTGAGCTCTTTTTTTTTTTCAATATTGAGACCTTTTATAAATATTGCCACCCTCCCTCACAGTATCGTGATAATTATCATATCGTGAGCTTCATATCGTGATATCTTATTGTGACCTTTGGATATCATTACATCCCTACTATATATACAGTAGCTCCATTTAAACCTGACATTCTGATTAATATTACAGTACATTTGTGGAATATGAGTTATGAAGCAAAATCCAGTCATGTTTATCCATCCGGGGGGGGGCATTTTGCCACTTGCTGTCGACTGAAAATGGCATCACAGGGCTCAGATAATGACCAATCACAGTGCACCTGTTTTCTGAAGATGCGCAGTGATTGGCTGTTACCTGAGACCTGAGCAACATTGATGTCGTCTTCAGTTGACAGAAAGTGAATCTATATTCTATGAAATTTTGACTTCTTTTTTTTTTTTTAAATGGAATTATGGAATTTATTCAACTTTTCCAAGATCACATCCGTATACAGTGTTCCCTCGTTTTCCGCTGGGGTTAGGTTCCAAAAAATACCCGCAATAAATGAAATCCGCGAAGTAGTTAGCTTTATGTTTTACAATTCTTATAAATGTTTTAAGGCTCTAAAATCCCCGACCGCACAATTTATACACTTTTCTCATTGAGGCATTTACATGTTCTCACATTTCTCTCTTGTTCAAACTTTGACAATGTTCAAACCTTCATAAATTTTATAAAATGGGTATATTACTGTAAAAAAATGTGCAAAATTGCACTTAAAAAAAAATCTGCGATACAGCGAGACCGCGAAAAGTGAACCGCGTTATAGCGAGGGAAGACTGTAGTTAATGGTACAGTGTGTAAACGTTCACCACTAGATGTTGCTAAATCAAAAAGAAATAAAGCAGCTGAATCGTGCATTTTGAAGCATGCATTATGGTGACTCCAAGAGGCTACACGTCGCAAGTCTACTATCAATTATTATTTGATATAGCGGGTGAACGAGCATCTCGGTGAACAACGCAACTTGGCAGCTGGGAAGAACCCCCCGAGTGACACCAAAAGACGTGCAAGACGGAGTTAGCAGGAGCAGTAACGATAGCGGCTAGTGGGAGTTACTCGGAGCCATAGGTCAGAATGGCTAACGAGCGGCAGGAGGAACTCGTAAGAAAATAATAATGAAAAAATAAAATATTGTGAGAGTGACACAGAAGGCAACCAGCGGTGATGGGACTCAACGTATCACCTGCAGGCTCCAGCTGTGGAAGGTAAGCGGCAGTCGAATCATTAGGCCGACACTAGCTACGAGGAATACCAGGTGCTAACGAAGTTTGCAAAGTTGTCCTTTGGGCAGCAGTAGCAGGAAGATGGCGGTACCATCATGTTAGCCTTTGGGAGTGAAGGACAACGTATTAAAAAACATGTTTACTCGTTTTTGGCTTTGAATAAGTTAATACTTAAAAAGAAACAAAAAAAAACAAAAAAGTAAAAGAAACCGCTTTTCGAGGCTGTAAGCTTTGAGGTTATCAAAAGCCTCCTCTCCAGTCCACTGTATAGTTGAACTGTGACGCGGTGAGTAATGTTGTGTCGGTCACGACCGATTCGTTCTTTAGAACGAATCTTTTCAGTGAACATGAGTGAACGGGTCACTTCTTGAAGTGATTCGTTCTCTTCTCAGTTAATTTGAGAGCAGCCACGCTCATGCCGTCAGTCTTCGCGAACGACCAATCAGAAGCTAGCATCAGACGTGGGCGGGATTTTACTACACATGCAGCCTCACTATTGGTGTTCAGGAAGGAGTCACTGAGGAAGCTTCCCGTTCGCGAAGACATGAACGGATCAGTAAGTGAACGAGTCAGTGGGCAAACGTGTTGCCATTTCTGGTTCCCGAATAGATCAGTAAGTGCATTTACCTCCATTTCCCATTTGCGTACGATTCATTGAGTGAACGTACTGCCATACCAGTTCAGTGAGTGAGTGATTGTAGTCTTGCCACGAGTGATTCACGATTTTCCAAGGAAGGAACTACTCAAAGAAACACCACTACTTCCGTGTTGGCGGGGACAAGCTTTCATTATCATGTGTTTCTCCAAGCTAATGGCTAATGTGGTGTCCGTCCACGTACTGGGGTGGGGGAAAGCGCATAAAAACAAAATAGAGCGAGTGACAGTGAACGGTAAACGAATCTTTTGAATGGTTCTTTTAAATGAACTGATTCTAGTGATTCAGTTCACCTAAAAGAACTGTAATGCCCATCACTAGCGGTGAGTAGCAACAAAAGGCGCCTCAACCACATTTCCACCAACCAGCTCAGGTCATTTCTGTTCAACACAGTACGCTTTGGTAAACCCTAACCAAGGTTGTGTTTCCACCACAGTGTCAGCTAACTAAATAGTAGGCTACATGAAAGCAGCAAAAAAAAAAAGGAAAAAAAAGAAAAAGAGAAGAACGTGAACAAGTGCTTACATGCTGGCATTCATGTTTAATTCATCTGAGTGATTATTGAAGTAATCCAAGTTTTTTTTTTCACCCTCATGTTCCACTCTTACATTCAATTAAGATCGAAGTTACAGCTATCGTCGTGTCTAGCTCAACACAAGCAGTAGCCAAAGAAAAGCCACTGAAAAGTGGGACCTTTTTCAATAGAAACCAACAAAAGATGACAACGGCCTAGCTCAAGTCATCTATCTAATCATTAAGAGTCCTAATCTAACACCATCGGATTCATGTTTGTGTCACGCCGTGCGTGAAAGAAAAACCTGATATAAAGTGCTATTCTGATAAAAATCACATCAGGAGAAGACACGGTTGCAGTGGTCTAAGTATCAGAAAATAAAACACTACACTGCAGTCAAGGGTTTGCTATCCAGGATGAGGCACAAGTGGTAATCAAGGAAGAATGAGTCAGCAGCGCGATGGTTGGAATGCCGCAAACTGGGCAGGAAGGGAACAGGCAGGAGCTCAAATTCACACGGGCTGAATGAAAGTTTTTGTCCATTCTTATGAATTATTCACATTATTCTACCAAAATAATCGCACCCTTTTTAATGTATGCATCCTGAAGCACTCTTTATCTTAAGTCGCAAAAAAATATATTGTTTGTGTATGACACAAGCGTTGATTCTCTTCATCACGAGCCAATGCGTATTAAAAATGTATCAAGCGCACCAACATTCATTTTGAGCGTAAGAACGAATCCTCACCTTCCTTTTCTTGCTCCGCCCCTCAGCCTGCAGAGTTCTTGTGCACTGCTCCACACACTGAGAGAAGCTTTGACTGCCATGGTCAGGACTATAGTCCAGCTCGGCCAACTGAGCCAGGGACAGGATGTAGTTGCATGCTATCCGTAATATAGCCAACTTGGATAACTTCTGCCCATACGAGTAGCAAGGCACCTGCAATTAAATCGTTCCAGAGGAGGAGAGAAAGAGGAGAGAGATTAACATGTTTAGAATGCTATTGGGAATTGCTTAGCGTGTTCTTAAACAATGATGATCATCATTTTTCCTGAAAGTGACTGGTGACAAATGTGTCATGTTTTACTGGTGAATTTTGGAGACTCTGCAGGAGCAGGAGATACAAACGCAATCGGGCACGTGCAAAGCCACCTCTGGCTGATTCTCCAAATTAAAGGGATTACATCACGGTATTTTAAGCCCTTCCAACAGTTAACTATAGGCCTATAATGATTAAATCTTCTTTGACACCATGGCGATGTAAGTTTTTATTAGCTGTTTTGCTGGTCAATTTTCTAACGCGGAAGTAAAACGCCCGGCTCAGTAAAACCCTGCCCCTCCCCGTGTGATTGCCATACGCGAGCCGACTGCAGACTGCTGTTGGAGTCTTCTGCGTTTCAGCACTCCTCTGAGTATGCCACGCAACTTGGCGCAAGCCAATTCTTCAATAAACATTTGAAACAAAACAGCTCCTTGCCGAAAGAAATCATGGGAGAGGAGGCAGGGAGGGAGAAGGAAAAAAATGTGAGCTGGTCTCGAACCGGGGACTTGCTGCTTAGAGTACTATTCATACAGTTAGGTTCAACAGTACAAAGGTTTTACTTATAGTTTACAAGTGTCAGCCAGAACGGATTTTAAGACAGCCAATTGTCATTGCACTTTGGTATTGCAAATCTGAAGGATAAATGATTGATTTGAATTAATCCCATCCATCCATCTTCTTGCCTGCTTATTCCTCACAAGGGTCGCGGGGGGTGCTGGAGCCTATCTCAGATGGGTTTGGGCAGTAGGTGGGGTACACCCTGAACTGGTTGCCAGCCAATCGCAGGGCACACAGAGACGAACAACCATCCACACTCACAAGCACACCTAGGGACAATTCCTAGGCCCAATTAACCTCCCATTAATGTCTTTGAAATGTGGGAGGAGACCGGAGTACCCGGAGAGCTTTGAATTCATTTGGACAGAATATTTACTGATAAAGACTACTTTTTTCACTATCCCATGAAGATCTCAGAGAACATGGGTGTGCATTTAGCCCACAGATGCGGTGCAGGGGTGGGTCCACACCTTATGATGTCATAAAGTGAGCACTCGCTCGTTTTCTCAGGTTGGGAGGGGCTGGTGCTTGGAGAGCGGAATGACCTAGAATTTCTCAGAGAGGGGCGAATTTAGGAAAACACCACTTTCTGTCATGTTTTTGGTAAGGAATTTTAACACGGCTATAAGCTCCGAAAAGTTGATTTTTCATGTTGCTGTCCTTTCAAATCAACAAGCTGCCGAATTATTACTAGTACTGTCAAGATTAAAAGAGTTGAGAGATTGCTGAATTATGATCTGAAATTAATTGATGTACCTAAAAAAAAAATGCTGAGAAAAGCAATGTTGAGGAAATGTTTGGCACATTAATCAGCAAATGCCTGGTTTCTGTTTGATGACGCTCACTTTGCTACTTAGTGCTAGCCTTGGCTCGGGACACAAAGTCGTTTTACACCTTACTGTTTGCCACACAATCACAGCTGATGACTCATTTTGCGACTAAGTCTCTTATATGATATGTGTGGTGTTTACATAACGCCAAATTCAGTGTTACTGCTGTGTGAGCTGTTGCCAGAAAAACGATCTTCCTACGACTGGAGATGTGTTTAGGAGTACACAGTCGTATGATCAAATATCTTGTCTTTAATTAAACTTCGATGAAAAGTTGGAGTTGGTGTCAGATCATGTGAGCACACAAATGCCAAGTTGGCATCTCCGAATGGTGCATCTAACAAACATGCTGCTAACATCGATCTCTCCTGGCATGTTTATGATTTCTCTAAATGCACAGATTAAAATAACATTACATTGCTGTGGTTATCGCCGCAAGTTATACGAATTTGTTGTGATACTAGTGAAACTTAAGCACTAAGTTGACTAACTAAGATAAGTTTGAAGAAGAAAAAAAAGAAAGATAATTTAAATTTGAACTCAACTTCATAGGATGAAAATAAAACATGGCACCATTAGTGATGTAGTCGTTCACAATTGCTGACTTTCACTTGACTTCAGCCATCTCAGTGATTGTGATTGACAGTGATGTTGTTGAGTTTAGTTGGGTGAAGAACTCTGTTATGTCTCACTACATTAGCGTCTTCGTTGTTGCTGCAGCTGTGAAAAGTATCCCAATGCATCAGAGGCGGTGGGATTTAACAAGTACACAGTAGGTCCAATTTACAGACATTCGCATTCTTGAGTATGTTTTTCGGAAGATCATACTTGGCGAGTTCACGAGACCGTACTCTACGTTTTACGCCCTGGAATTTGTCAATTCCCACCTGTTTCCTCAAGGCCTCAAAAGCAGCACTGATGGTGTGCACACGGGTTCGCTCACGGGCGTTAGCGAGGAGCCTCCTCGTCTGCTGGATGGCTTTGACCTCCGGAAGACGTCCACTTCCATCAGCGTTCGTTCCAGTTCGCTTCCTTGAAGACTCCTGGCAGGAGGGCATAAGAGAATATCACGTCAGATCTATCAAGTAATCATTTAGCCATCATTTTCACTGTACCTTGGGGGAGTGACCTTGATGCTCTCCATGTTCATGACCTTGAGAGTTCAAAGACGTTTGCGAGCCGGGCCGAGCTGTAGTTTGTCCTGATATGGATGGGTCCACGGAGAAAGTTGGGTGGTCGGGCGAAAGGCTGCGAATGTTGCTGGACGTTGTTACGGGGAAGGTGGAGCGGGGGCCTGCTTTGAATCTGTTTGAGAGGGGTTGAGATATGGCTGTGGGCCAGTGGATGATCTCTGGACTGGCGAACGGAGAGGTGGGTAACTGAGACCGTTTGGAAGCGACGGCGCTCCCGATCCTCATGTCTAAAGCGCCGCTCTGCGGCGGCGCTACCATGACACCGGACAGGATCCCGGTGCCACTGGCCTCATGTGACACTGTTAGGTGTCTGTGGAGCGGGGCCAACCTGTTGATGTTACAAGGCTCCGTGTGAGTGTCCTCCAGCAAGTCCCCCGTGTACGCTTTCATCCTGTCCGATTCAAAACCACTGAAAAGTTTTTTCGGCTCACGAGACTTTCTTTTGAACTTCTTGTGAGACTCTTGCATTGGGGTAATCACTGGGTCTTTGCAGGGGGATTTAATCCAGTTATTGGTAAGTGGATGGGGGTCCTTCATTTTTCAACCACCCAATAAAAATAAGCCAAAAACAACTCAACAAAAACAATACTGTGATTTGTTTAAATCATGGAAAATTGCAACACAAACTGCTTGCGCTGTGCTGACAGGGGCTGCACTGTCATGTGTTACTTGAACTTTAGCAGCAGGTTCGGTGTGGCTCCACTCTGTCTGCATAGCAGCATCCTGAACAAGCCACACTCGTACACAAAGCTGTGGAACATATGCGATTCCGCACGAGGCGTCCCCTGCGATCACAGCGTGAAGAAAGAAGAGATAGCTTTTCTCCTCTGTGTGTGGCGCCCCTTCTTTTTTGTTTCTCTCTGGGAAAGCAGTCCAGGCGAGCATACACACACACACGCACACACACACAGTCGAGCTACAGTGAAGCAGTGACTGTCTGAGTGTGGCTCCAGCCAGTCTGCATAGCAGCACTGTGAATAACCCACACTGTTGCGCGCGCACGCGTACAAACACAGGAGCAGTAGTCAAGCTGCAGCTGCTGGTCCGAAAGCAAAGCAGTGTAGAAACTCAAGAAAGTTAATTACCTCTCAAAACAACTCTAATGTTACAAATGAATAATCAAACTGCGTCCAGATAAGATGTCACACAGTGTTTTAAAGCCATGCAAACCTTTCGTGACAGTTGTCATCAGTGGCAGGTCAGATTGGGGTGACATGGACGAAATGGACTTTGCGCCTCCATCCATCACTCTGGTGTCCCGAAATGAGGCTCTTGGTCGCGCCCGGTGTAACGTTATGTCCTCTGTAGATCCTCACAGACAATAAATCTGTTAATAGCTCCTTCCGCGTTGTATCCAAGTGTCCGAGAAGCCCGCTGGGAGAAGAGCGGCGTGTGGAGCGGTTCACGCAAACATTCAACCTGAGGCTGCTTGGCGTCTGACTGGCTGGCCAGTCTCTCAGAGCTCTCTCTCTCTCTCGCTCTCGCTCTCGCTCTCTCTCTCTCTCTCTCTCTCTCTCTCTCTCTCTCTCTCTCTCTCTCTCTCTCTCTCTCTCTCTCTCTCTCTCTCTCTCTCTCTCTCTCTCTCTCTCGTTATTGGTCATTCAAAAAATGCACTCAAATATTGTTGTCAAGCATCTGCCTGAAGACTTTCCACTGTGACGTCACTCGTTCTTCCAGGTGGATCGAGCTTCTTCCATTGGCAGCACAAGTCAGTGGCAGCGTTAATGGCGCCATGTGCGCGACCCCTCAATGCCCCCCACCCTAATCATCTCCCTAGTCATCATTGCTAATGGTAGTGTGTAAGTATAAATAATATAACTAGTGCTGTCAAATTTAAAGGTTAATTAATTAAAGAGATACTTCACTTATTTAGCCCATTTTAGCAATAAAAAGTTAATATTTTGTGGTTAATTAATTTGATACTTTCATTAGTCACGAACAAATAGTACCTTTAAAAACACATTTTGCAACTTGCTGTCGACTGAAAATGACATCACAAGGGCTCAGGTAACAATCACAGCGCACCTGTTTTCTAGATTTGGTCATGTGACATTAACAAGCTGAGCTGTGATTGGTTACCTGAACACTTGCGATGTCATTTTCAGTCGACAGCAAGTTGCAAAATGTGTTTTTAAAGGTACTAATTGTACATGAAAAATAATGAAAATATCAAATTTATTATTGGCAAAATATTTGTTTGACTGTCAAAAATGGTCAAATAAGTAAAGTATCCCTTTAACTCATTTACTCCCAGCCATTTTCAAAGAAGCAGTCCCCTTCTCCTCTTTCACTCCCGGCTGTTTTACTAGATTTTGACTGATTTTGCAAGGTCCACTGAATATTGTGTTCTATTTCTATAAAAACATGCAACCTACCAAAAGAAAGATTAAAGTCTCTTCTTTCATCAGGAAAAAAAAAAACATTTGTTTCCGTTTTGCAGCAATTAGCATTTAAATATAGCTAAGCTTCATCATTATTCACAAAACTACTTAGAATTTTGAATAATTGAGCTTGTTTTCGTCATGGTCCTGGTTGATCGATTATACTCTGCTGCCACCTGCTGGCCGTATGAGTAATAACTACCATTTATTAAACAGTTGAGAGTAGGGACGTAACGAAATCTAAACGTCACGATACGATATTATCACGATATGACACTCGCGATACGATAATTATTACAATATTGTGGGGAGGTTGGCGATATTTAAAAAAGTCACAATATTGTAAAAAACGAGCTCATACTAAAAAACACACAATATTGTGCTTTTGTACATTATTATTATTATTATGATTGTTCTATTATTATGTTATGTTGTTAATGCATGCACACATTGAGTTCCTACACATATTGACTTGCTTCACAGGCATATTATGCTTCCCTTCATCTGACAATTAGTGTGGAATTTAAACATAGAAGGGCCAAAACATCCCTAATGAAAATTAATGTGCACTAAAAAAACTAGCCACCAGAGGGTGCTAGAACTGCACAAATGGAAATCAACCTGACTTTTTTAACAGATGTGTTGCATTTAAATATCGTGAACATGATGACGACGACCTTTTTAATTAAGCGATTAATCGTGATTAATCAAAATTCTAAGATGTGATTAATCTGATTTAAAAATGTAATATTTTTGCAGCTCTCAATATAATTAATTAATTATCAAAATTAGTGCGTTAATTTTGATTTAATTGAAAGTTCCTTTAACTCCCAATTTCTTTAACATGCGATTAATGACACCCCTTACTTGGAAAGCATGGACTGGCGGAATTCCAGTCGCAACGCAGCAGACATGTCAAAATTTAGCAATAATAAAAAAATAATGCAAAGACTGGGTTGACCCCAGTCTGTGTTTAAGTTTTAAAAATGTGCAGAATTTCACTTCATGTTAAAGATTAGCTAGCTCTTCATAAGAAAAGCAATTTGCACTGAGCTGTCACCAATGTCTTGCAATTATGCAATTATGCCATCTTGTGACAGAAAAAATTACCTAAAGACAAATTATCACATTCGATTTATTTTTTTTTTTTACAGTACATTACATCTTTTTAATTTTGACTCAATTTTATGAATTATTATGACATTACTCTAACTAAAAGATGCAGCCATATTTCTATTTAACATTTTTTCCTGCTTTTATGTTGCGTATGAAAACTAAAAAATATACATTTTATTGTATATTTAGAACAAATATAACATTTGCGATTAATCATAAGTCAACTATTGAAGTCATGCGATTAATTACGATTAACAATTTTAATTGCCTGACACCCTTAAATACAACTGAAGCACTTTGTTACTTCTGTTTGTGAAATGCTCTCTATAAATAAAGCTTACTTACTTACTAATATCCATCCATCCATTTTCCAACCCTAATATAATACATTCTGCTCCAAAAGTATTGGAACGACAAGGTCCATTTTTTTGTTGAAGGCATTTGAGTTTCAGATGAAAAAGATGAATATGAGACAAAAGTTCAGAATTTTATTTTATAGTATGTAGATGTATTCAACACTCAGGACAGAGCGTTTTTTTGTTTTTAACCGACCCACTTTTCAATTAGTAAAATTATTGGAACATATGACTGTTGGGTGTTTCTACATACTCAGGTGTTGCCTTTTAGATTGATTGCTTACCTTCAACTTTAGATCGTAGCCAAGTTCACACATCATAAGAAAAGCAAAACATTTTGTTGCTGAGAAGAGAGGAGGAAATCAATCTGAACTATTGCAGTAACATTGGATATAACCACTACAACGATTTGGTATGTCCTGAAGAAGAGAAAAACTTCTGGTGTACTGAACAACAGACAGCGAACAGGGGCAAGGGGGCAGGATTGATGACACAAACATTGTGTTATGATGAAAACTATATATTGTTGTCTTCTTCAGGGAGTCACTTTGGGTACTCTGGCTTTCTCCCTGTTCTAAATTGTCTGTAGCCTGACTGATTGTTGTTTACATGTGCCTTGCTGACTAATCCGGAGTGCACACCGCCTCTCAAAATCAACTGAGACAGACATACATAATCATTAAGGGTCAGCGTCAACTTGCAGACCTTTTCCGCCATCTTGAACCAGTCCCTGCATGGTTCCAATTAATTTATCATAACTCGTTGAATTTTATTACTGATTTTGACTCCGAGAGGTTTGTTAGAAAGATCAGGTATGCGGTTATTTTACCAGAGTGGATAATTAATCTGGGCTTTCATCCATCCATACATTTTCTAGGCCGCTTTTTCCTCACAAGGGTCGCGGGGGGTGCTGGTGCCTATTTCAGCTGGCTCTGGGCAGTAGGCGGGGGACACCCTGGACTGGTCGCCAGCCAATCTCAGGGCACATAGAGACGAACAACCATCCACACTCACAAGCACACCTAGGGACAATTCGGAGCGCCCAATTAACCTGCCATGCATGTCTTTGGAATGTGGGAGGAGACCGGAGTACCCGGAGAAGACCCACGCGGGCACGGGGAGAACATGCAAACTCCACCCAGGAAGGCCGGAGCCTGGACTCAAACCGGAGTCCTCAGAACTGGGAGGCGGACGTGCTAACCACTCGTCCACCTGGGCTTTCATGATATATTAAATATGGGTCATTCATTTGGAGGACATTAGGTATTTTAAAAATCCTTCACTTTTGATTTTCTGCTACATACCCATCAATAACAGGTAATAAACTATCAAATGCTTACCTTAGAGATCAATGGTGCAATTTATTTGGTGTTGGTGCATCCTGGCTGTCACTCCAATCACAGCAACGATGTAGCATTGCAGGTAACAACAGGGTTGCAAGTCCGGACAAATGTTAGCTTTCTCTCAGAAGTAGAAGCTAGCTGTTACTGCTGCCCAAGAGGACGTACATGTTGTGGTTCACACGTTCCATGAATAAATATTCACACAAGAGACAGCAATGCAACAAAAGTATTTTTTAATTATAACAGAAAAAGTCAAAGTTAAGACTAAATGGTTTTTCATTTAGAGATCAGCAAAAACTGATAATAATAATAAAAAAAAGCAATGACGAACTTGATCTTGTCGTTGTTGAAATGTGGAATTCATCCAATAATTAAAATGTACATAATTAAAGGCATTGAAAGCAAACAAATAGATGCTAATCTTCTATTTTGACTTCATATTATACATATATATATATATATATATATGTATATATATTAGGGCTGCACAATATACCGAAAAAATATCGATATCGCGATATTGGCCCTTGCAATATGCATATCGCAAATGCATGCAATAAGTTTTATATGCAATTTTATGCTTTTTATATGAATTTGACCAGTCGGATGCGAACTAAAATGTGCATCGCCATTCAATAGTTGAAAATTATCAAGGCATAATTACAATTAATTAACTAAGATTACATTAAGGTTGCTTATTTTGCCACGTGAAAAATGTTTTTCTTTCATTAGGTAATATAAATGACATTTCTTTAGGTACATGTTAAATATCGCAATAATATCGATATCGCTATGTTCAGCAAGTGTATCGCATATCGTGCAGCCCTAATATATATCCATCCATCCATTTTCTTGACCACTTATTCCTCACAAGGGTCGCGGGGGCTGCCGGCGCCTATCTCAGCTGGCGGGGGACACCCTGGACTGGTTGCCAACCAATCGCAGGGCACACAGAGACGAACAACCATCCACACTCACACGCACACCTAGGGACAATTCGGAGCGCCCAATTAACCTGCCATGCTGGGAAGCGGACGTGCTAACCACTCGACTACTTTGCCGCCCCTATACATATATATATATATATATATATATATATATATATATATATATATATATATATATATATATATATATATATATATATATATATATATATATATATATATATATATATATATTCGATTACATGAAATATCTGGTTTGTTTTCATTACACATCTAACATAAGATAAATTAAATATTATCCACATATAACTCAAATAACGCTAGGATAGTCCAAACTGAGTGTTATAGGCTTATTTTTGATACTTGGACGTGCTCTCATTCGTCAAAGTGTAAGTAAGTCATGTTTTGCTTGTAATAATTTAATTTATTTACATTGAGGTACTCCAAAGTTCATTTTCCATTCATTTCTGCTACTTGGTGACATGCTTAAAGAGATAGTTGTTTTGTTTTGTTTTTTTAAATCTCTATTTCTCTATTTCATCCTCACCTCCAGTGTGTGCGATCAGCACTTACTTACCCTTGACAGTGTTCTATGAGACGAGTTCTGGTCCGGTGTTCCGACAAAACAGCATATCCATCGAAGTAGCATACCTCACACATCTGCGCACGCGCTACGCATGCGCAGTAGGCAATTACATCATCATGCTGTCAAACTCGTCGGAGCAGCATACCTCGGCTGACAAGTAAGTAGAAGTATGCAATAACTGATTATTCAGAACTGCATTTTACTTCGTTTTGTAATTATTTTATTTAGTGAAAGTATTTTATTCAGAGAGTAAGTTTTGTTCTGCAGTTAGCGTCGTGGATCACTGTGCGTTATTATTATGGCACAGTGACAGTTAGATGCTTGTACTAATTCAAAAACAATTTTGGGGCTTCACTAATGTGTGTTTTTTTTCTTATTATTTTAAGGTGCAATGTGAATTCTGTCTGCAATGGACACATGCTGAATGTGCAGAATAACGTTTTTAAGTGTAAAAAAAAAAAATGCAACTTAAATTGCTGACTTGCTACAGCCATCGTAGTTTGGAATCTTTTGAGACGTAGGTTGTGTATTTTTTGTCAGTTTTTGTTTTGTACTTTTAGCAAACTGGCAACGTGTATTGTAGTTTGTACATAAATTATGTGTCATAGTCCTCCTTCATCGATTTTCATTTTGAATTAAACAATGAAGCTCATTTTTTGGAGTCTTCTCAAATGTTTCTTTCAAAATTAAGCAATGGTGTTCCAACTGGCAAATTCTCTCACAGCCTGCAAAATCTGTCCAATTAGATCTAGACAAATTTCTGTCATGTAGACAACTATCATACATGATGGGTATTGCTGGAGCCAATATTTTGTTGTTTGATTATAATGTCGCCTTTACACTAATTAGAAATGACAATTGTGTCACCTAGTGGCCAGTTCGTGTGCAAGTTATTATAATGTGCATTCAGCCTCATGAACGAGCCTCAGTTTGGTGAGGAAACTGTCATCCGCGCCTGCATGCTAGTTTTTGTTGATTTATTGACAAAAGTTTGTTTTGATATATAAAAATGTTTTCATATGACGACCCTGTGCAATAATCCTACACCTGAACGCAGCAGTCAGCAAAATGGACACAACGGAATGAGACGCGAAGACTTAAGTCATCTAAAAATACAGAAATTCATGCAAATCATTTGTAGGAGCGCGTTGGCATATTGTCCTCTGAAGTTTTAATGTTGCTCTATAGTTGGCCTTATTTTTTTGGGCTAGTAGCCCATTTCAGCCATCAGAACAGCATACCAATGTTACAATCAGCCGTCAGAACAGCATGCTCGTGTTAAAACTAACTATACATATGCTTCTTTGGTAGCTCTAGTGTTTGTAACGTAGGAATGCTATTCTGACTACGTATGCTAGCCCGATAGAGGCAGCTGTCAGATCAGCATCGACGAGGTATGCCGATCCGACAGAACACCGGTGTTGGACGAGAAGAAAATAATCCGGCGAGTTGGCTGGGGTCACCTAAATAATGCATTTTTCTTCTAAAACAATTTGTGTTCAAAAGAGTGATACATTTGCATCACAATACTCTCCTGAAAAAAAAAAAAAAAGGCAGACGCCATTACCGCCGGGCACTACTTTTCTGTTCGTATCACTGCGCCGTGCGCTACATACAGCTGATAGACGCGCACTCATCTACAAGTTGTTTGTCTTTTCGAAGGCGGAAGGCGCGACTATCAGCTGTCTCCAGGGCGACGCGCAGTGATACGAACAAACAAGAAAAGTAGTGCCCGTCGGTAATGGCGTCTGACATTTTTTCCAGGAGGGAGTTTTGTGTGTAAATGTATCAACTCTTTTGAACACAAATTCTTTTTAAAACAAAAACACTATTTAAGTGGCCCCAGCCCACTCGCCGGACTATTTTCTTCTCGTCCAACACCGGACCAGAACTTGTCTTACAGAACAATGTCAGGGGTAAGTCAGTGCTGATCGCACACACTGGAGGGGAGGATGAAATAGAGATTCATGTAAAAAAATCTGAACTTTAATTGAACTAGATGCCGTGATTGTGCAACGTATTGGCACATTTTATCCCAGCCATGAGCATAATCTTATTACAGTGTTAGTATGTTTACCGAATTCTATGTAAGCCTCAAATTCCGATACCCTAACTAACTCACAGAGACACGTGGTGACTGGCCATTACAAATTTATTAGCAGATGAGAGCATGAAGACACAATGTTCAGCACAAAAATGGAAACAAGCAGATTGACTGCCGTGACAGCAACTTGGATCACGCACACATTTAACGTTAGCTTTGGCATCCCTCCCATGTCTCCATCTAACCGCAAGCAAGTTGCTTTTGGCGCTAATGAACCCAAAAATCATGTTGAGAGAAGAGAAAGAAGACGGAAGGATCCTTTTGATTAAGTGTCCCAACTAAGACTACTGTGCACATGCGGCAGCGGTTGCTGCTTCTTCTTGTAGCTGGGCCAACGACACACGGGACAGCAGTGCCGGCCTGCATCCAACCACAGCACAATGCACTGCTGGTGGAAGGCGTGGCCGCAAGGCAGAGCCATCAGTAGTTCTTCACTCACAAAGTTCTCCAGGCACACGACGCACTCTGAGCACCGCAGAACGTCACGGGGCCAACCCGAGACGCCTCCGGCCTCCGCGTCGCCTCGGGAACAGTGGCGCGGCGCTGCCTTGGCGTTCCTGTGGACAGAGTGGGCGTCGCCATCCTGAGCGCTCCCCTGCCGTCGGCCGCTAGGCGGCGCGTGGTCACTTGACTCGCTGCCGTCTGTATCTGAGCGACAACTGTCGCTTTCGTCGTCCGTGCCGCCGCATCGGAACTTCCATGCAGGTAAAGCTTTAATGTAGTCCATGCTCACCAGTGGGCGGAGCCAGAGATCGGGGAAAGCCAAACGCTCGAAAAGGAAGTTGGGGTCATCCTCCCAGTCCGATGGCACCTGTTGTAGCGATGCGATGGGGTGGAGCAGGTAGGACGTGTACCACTCCCACAGACTGGCCAGCCACTCCAAGTTGGTGCTGCTGTCCTCTTGGCTTCTGTTGCCGCAGCGGCGTTTCTTCTCAAAGTAATCCACCAGCAGGCCATGGGCCAGGTAGGTGGATAGGAAGAGAGCCGGGTGGGACGAATAGAAAGTCCAGTCGGCTCGCACCACGCTGGCCAGCGTGGTGGTGTCAGCGTAGCGAAGCAACTTGAGACTGTAGCCGTATAGAGCATCCAGGTAGGACAGCTGGAGGAGGGCCTTGGTGCAAAGAGGAAGGGATCCGTTACCAATGCAAACACTTCCAACAGTTACATGCTAGCACACATAGCTACAGTATAAACATCATTAGCTGTTAGATACTACTAAACCAGTGGTGGCCAAATCGGGTCCTCGAGAGCCGCTGTCCAGTCTGTTTTCCATGTCTCCCTCCTTCAGCGCAGCTGAATCTAACCATCAGCTCATCTGCAAGAAGCCTGATAACGATCCTGATCATGAATCAGGTGTGTTAGTGGAGAGAAGCACGGAAAAAGGCTGGATAGCGGCTATCAAAGACAGAACTTGGCCAACCCTTAACAAATACAATCATAACAAAGTGATGTTTATAACGTCATTTAAAAAAATATAAATAAAAGAAAAAGACAGAGGCCTGGATAAAGACTGTGATTGCTCAGAAAAGATTGAAGATTATCAGGTCTGCCAACAGGATTTTGACCCAAAAAACGCACAGCTAAGAACACCCTAAGAGGTTCTAAAAGCAAAATATGGATTATTCTTAAGTGGCCTTACAGTACCTTACAAAAGTGAGTACACCCTTCACATTTCTGCAGATTATTATCTAATAATAATAACAACTTTTATTTCATAGGACAACGCTTCAAGTGACAGCGCGTAATAGTTGACCACTAGATGTCACTGGTGGTTCAGAGAGACCTCTCTCTGCAGCCGAGCTAAAGTCCAAGTGAGATGGATTTAGCTGGAGCAGCTAACAGGAGCGGCTAGCGGGAGAAGCTATATAGACCTTTCCAGTGTGACGTCACGTTGAAGTGCGCCCCTAGCGGTGGGGGGCAGGGTACTGCCGGCAGTGATTCTAAACCCCACGGAAGACAGTGAGGAGTAAAAGACTAGCACGGTGGCTAGCGTGAAACTATAACGCAACTGCGTTGCACCCACAAAAGGTACGAGGATATGCTCACATCATATTATATCAGGTAGTTTTTTATCTTTTTCATTTACAGTGGGTCATGACATTATCCTCTGATTGTAAATTCGAGGCAGATGTGATTAATGCGCTACATTATCTTTAATGAAACAATCATTGATACTTTTTTGCATAAGTATTAAAGTAATTTTGAACAAAAAGTTAACAATTTAACACGATTATCACAATTACACTTTAACTCTGGCTTGATTTCTGCTGAGGAATGTGTAGTAAACAAGCGGTGTTTGTTAGCAGCTAGCAAGCTAATATAGCTCGAAGACGAGTATATCCGGACACAAACAATTTAATGAATGACAATTTACCCCATGAAAGTAGTGATCAATGTACTGTTTCAAGTCAAAACAACATATCTTAAGCTTCCGCTTCGCCTTCCAACAAACTCAATTTTTTGTAGCTAGCGGTTCCAAATGACTGGTTTCAATGATTAGCAGTAATGTAGTTTCCTACTTGGGATGTTTTTTGTGACACTTGACACATTTTCCACCTGGACCTACAATTATATATATAAAAAATGTATGTTGCTGTGATAGAATATTTCTTGCATATTATTGAAATAGTGGGTTTTTATTAGCTCACCACTGGATAGCGCTAAAGATTATACACTATCACTAAGAAATGACACTTAAAAAACAATGAAAAGTAGTCAGGTCATTACCGTAAATTTATTGTTCCCTCAAAATAAGTCAAAATAGAGCCATTAACAGTTAAAACCCTGGCAACAAAAGTGAGTACACCCCTCGGTGAAAAAGTCCAAGGTGAGAAGGGTTAATCCTTTCCCTCCCCAGTGTCATGAGATTTGTTATTGTTACAAGGGAGCATGCGTATTAAATTTTGGTATTAGAGCTTTCATACTCTTATAGAGGTCATAAAAGTTCAACATGGTAAAAAACTCTTGAAAGAGCTGAAAAAGGTGCACATAAAGGCTGCAAGCAGATTGCTAAGTGCTAACACTGAAACTGAGCTGCAGGGACAGTGGCCAAGACCATCCGGCGGTTTAACAGGACAGATTCCACTCACACCAGGCCTCGTCATGGTCGGCCAAAAGAAGTTGAGTGCACATGCTCAGCATCACATCCACAAGTTGTCTTGGGAAAGTAGACGTATGAGTGCTGCCTGCCAGCATTGCTGCAGTGCTTGAAGCGGTTGCGGGGAGTCAGCCTGTCAGTGATTAGACCAGGTGCTGCACACTGCATCTAATTGGTCTGAATGGCTGTCATCCAAGAAAGAAGATGCACAAGAAAGCCTGAAATGTAAGCTGAAGACCAGCAGACTAAAGACATAGATTACTGAAACAATGTTGTGTGGTCTGATGAGAAAAAGATAAACTCATTTGGTTGGGATGGGAACTCCATGCCCAAGAGAGTTAAGGCATTGCTGGAAAATAATGGGGCTGACACTCTGGGCATTTTCACTTGGAGGTGAACTAAGGCTGTCACTAACGACTTTTTTTAAAATCGACTCGACTTCTCATATTTTAAACGACTAATCGACTTTATTATTATTATTGTTATTATTATTATTATGGGCATTTTCACTTGGGGTGAACTAGGGCTGTCACTAACGACTTTTTTTTTTAAATCGACTCGACTTCTCATATTTTAAACGACTAATCGACTTTATTATTATTATTTTTATTTATTTATTTTTATTTTTTTTATTTGAGGCCGCAAATGTTGAACATGTGTTGAATTGAGTGGATAATCTGTATATAAAATCCTTTGTTCCTTATATTTCCTGGGCAATAATAGTCTTCAATTTAGTCTAACTGCGGTGCGCCCGCACGCAGCCACGCACGCACGCACGCACATACACACAATTTCTTCATGCCCTCCCCTTCATTTCAGTGTTGTATGGTCATTAAAACACAGGCGATGGTGGTTGTTTGTTTGTCGTGACCAGCAACTGATCACCGAGTGTTATTTTGTCACGCCGATGGGATTTTTTTTTTTTTTTTTTGCCACGCCGAGGGTATTTGATTTTTTTATTTATTTATTTTTGAACGCCGAGGGGAACAAGCTCTTCTTTCGTGACCAAGATGGCGTGGCTTTGCGATTCAAGCCATGTTTGTGAGGGGGGTTATTCTGTTACGGTGAGTGGAAAAATGGAAAAACTTTGCCTACGTTACCGTGAAATGCTAAATCCCAGTGAAATGTGTTTGACTCGCCAAAACCGCCATCACGACGCCGCAGCGAACTGGTCGCGCACATTTGTGTTATTCATATAAGCTTGTGAATGTCTATAAGCAATCGTGGTATTCACGGCAGGCCAAGAATTTTCGTTCCGAGTGTTCACGGCGAAATAACGCTCGCAGGAGATTTGCCGGTCGCAGCAAAATAAATAACTGCTGACTAATAGAAAGTGACAGTCACACAATTAAGCAGCTGCCAAGCGCTACACGAGGGAGCGAACTAAATGACAATATTACAAGTATTTCTGTAACATTATTGTCGTGTTTACCTTTGTCTATCCATAACGCGCTGAATCCATGTTATTGCTACAGTATCCATGAACTGTGGTGTCAATTTGGCCGTCCCATTCACTCGGCAGTCATGCCGCTGTACTGATCCATGAGCGTTTAAAAGTCCTGGTGTATCTTTGCAGCTTTTACAGACTTTTTGAGGGTCGTTGTTCACCTCACCAACCAAGCTTGGCAGTAATAACGTGCATGGTGGTTTGGTGACTCCGATTCAAAGTTGTACTCTCTTCCTCTCCCAAATGTTTAGAAGAGCCTGTACCTCTGTCCTCTTATCCATTCGCTTTTCCTCCAATTTAAAATAGTGCAACCAATGAGGACATAATCTTAACTAATAAATATTGTAAATACTGTACGAATGTACATGTACGCTTGCAGTAAAAGAACTGTATGCGCAGTTAGGCTGATGGCTGCTGTGCAACACACCTCCAAATTCAAACAACCAATCAGACCAAACAAACAGGAGTCATTTAAAATAAATAAATAAATACTACTCTGTCCGCCTTCTTCTCACTGAAGTTTGCAACACACGCTGCGCGGCGGTGTAAAAGGTCAGTGAGAAACATGGACGGCGACGGCGCAAACATGGTTCCGGGCGGAGCGTCGACTCAAATTTTTCCAGTCGACCTATTTTTAAAGTCGACCTAGTCGACTTGGTCGACTTTTTTTCCCAGCCCTAGGGTGAACTCGCTTGTGTTGACAGGGGTTAGCTCTTAACTCTTTTACTGCCACTTTATAAAAAAATAAAATAAAAAAACTTTAATATGACAAAGGTTTTGATCATTTACGTCATCCTGGAAAACGTTGAATTTCATCATATTACGTCATGTTTCATTGTAATTTCATACACCGGCAGCCCATTGAAAAGAGACACAATGCTGCCACTGCTGACCATAGTTACTGAGTGTTTTTGATTCCACAACCCATTGACCAGGCAGCGCTGCACTTAGACGTTGTATTGTATTGTATTGATTTAAAAAAAAAAAAAAAGTAGTTGACGCGATTTAATGTTTATGGCAGCATGCATCGTGATTTTACTAATCACTATTTAACGTTTTTGTCAGTCAAAGAGTTAATGGGTGTATTTTTGAGTTAGTCGGAGAGAACAATACATTTAAAGGTATACAGTATAGCATGACTACTTTCCGTTGCGTCAAAATATCATTTACTGATTGTTGTCCAGTGAAAGGATAATGAAATATCTGCAGAAATGTGTGGGGTGTACTCACTTGTGTGACCTACTGTACATGAGCATGATCTAAGTCCGACTGACCAATTGTGGAAGAAGCTGAAACATACCAGCAAATCACTAAGATGCCTACAGCAGTTTGCCCTCGTCAAGTGCGCCATAATACATTCTGTGACTGTCAGTTGATTCATGACATTACATATGCACTTTTTTTTTTTTTTTTTTTAAAGAGCAATATCAACTTTCCTACCAGAAATGGAAGCCAGGACACCAACAGGATGGAGTTGTAGGTCCCAAGTGTTCGGATTAGAACAACAAACCGTTTCACTGTTGCTCCCTGCCCATCAAAATGATCATCGTTAATGTACACCTCAAACAACGTGCACAAAGCATTGTTGAAGATGAGAAAGTTGACCTGTGTAATGAAGAGATCCATCCACGCCAACAGGTTGATCAGGACAAGACTGAGGACAAAAAGGTCGTTGACCTCTGGTTGGACCGATCGCAGGAAGGTGTCCATGGCCGCCACAGTCAAGAACTCGCCGGTACTGCACAGAAGCATCAAACGGATCAAATACACGGAAATCCAACAATGAAAGCGGATGCAGCGAACCTTCACCTGTTGCCATAGTGATAGATCCCCTCTGGCATCTTCAGGATGTAGGCGGGGCTCTGCGTCACACCGATTTCTAATAGGCTGCTGCGGTTGTCCCAGTGACTTACGTCCACGAATATGAACTCGATCCTGCCGGTGAACTTCACCGAGAGAGAGGAGAAGAAAACGGGCGGCTGAGGCAGCGGCCCGAACAGGAACATCTTTAAGGGGTGGAGCGGGTCGGGGCGCCACTCCTCCAGCAGTTTCTCCGAACGGCACAGCGTCTTGATGCGGTGGGACATCTGCGAGGTCATCCAACGGAAGATGTGCTCGGGCTCCACGCGACGGCCATTGTATTCTTTCAGCATGACTTTGCCCTTGGATGCGGACGTTTGTGGGACCGACATGACCAGAGTGGAACGTTGCCAGCCGCGTCGGATGCACGACCTTGTTGACACAACAACACAATATCGTCACATAGGTAGAATATTTGTTATACAATTGAGATCATTTCATGTAGGCTAGTTAATATTTTTAGTAGGGATGTAACAATATGGGCAATATCGTGATATCGTGATATAAAAACGGCCACAATATCGTCGTCGACATGTTCAAAATATTTAAAGGGATACTTCACTTATTTAGCCCATTATAGCAATAAAAAGTTAATATTTTGTCTATAATTAATTTGATGCTTTCATTATTTTTCACATACAAATTGTACCTTTAAAAGCATATTTTTCAACGTGCTGTCGACTGAAAATGACATCACAAGGGATCCCAAATGCTATAAAAGGTAACGTCATGTGGCCCCCACATTTAACGTCCCACCAACGTCTTATTGCAGATGGAAGGATGTAAAATAAAAAGTGCAGTGTGAGAATCCAATGTAAAGAACTGTTAGGGTTTGCATTATTCAAAAATTTGATGCCAACATTTTAACTTTTACTGCAAATGAATATCGGCTTCAAATATCGGTTATCAGCCTCCTTGACTACCGATAATCGGTATCGGTATAGGCCCTGAAAAAAGCATATCTCTAATATCGTTACATCCCTAATTTTTAGAGCTGTAATAAAATGTATTACAATTTCATTTACACATTCATTTATTACATTCATTACATGTCGTTACCAAATAAGTTTCTCCATCCTCGACACCCAAATTCTAAGTTGTTCAGTTTGAGTTCATTCATTCGTGCGAAATAAGCAAGTAGAAAGACATGAGGAAGAAGAAATGTGATTTTGCCCTTGTCGTGATGGTGTGGCCCCCACCTGTAGTCATGAGAGCAATTAAATGTTCCAGTTCGGATTCCAAACTGTGACACTTTCTGTACCATCTTCCCCCAGTTGGACTTACTGAGCAGAGCTTCTCGGTCCTGAGCAATGACCTGCATAGACGCCATGATTATTAGAGTTAACCGAAACAAACATATTGCAAACAACAAAATAAAACTAGACCAGCATTCATGTGTGTGGTGAAATCATTTCCTAATGCCAACAAATGAGATTACCTGAACCAACCAGATGCCATCTTTCGTGTCCTCCACTAATTCATAGAAGTGCATCTCGCCACTGAAATGTGTGCTGCCGGCATCGCCTGCCTCCGTTTGCTCGTTCTCCTTCTTGATGGCTGAATATAATTCCCCGTGTGTCAGCTCTCCTGTGGTTTTCACAACATATTGTCATCAAATGTTGTCAACATCTATTGTTGACTCTAGTGATTAAACAATGGCAGCAATATGAACGGAACTAAATAATCTCTTGTAATCATCTAGTTCCCAAACTATGTGAACAAGTTAGCTTGTCGTTGACAAAATGTATTTTTAGCAACAATTAAGAAAGACAAAATATAAACAAAGACAATTACACTGGTCAATAGCAAATTTAATGGCTTCAAATGTCCAGAAAGGTATTTTTGATGACAATCTAAAAAAAACTTACTTTTTTTTTTCTAGCACATTAGTTTTTTTTGTTTTGTTTTTTTAAGATATATATATATTTTTTAAAGATATTTAGATTGTATTGTTTTTCAAGTTTGCCCTATAAAAGCTTGGATTCTAGGATTATCGTTTATCGAAGAGACACCGGTGCATTTTGCAGCTTGCATTGTACTTAACAAGCAGTGTCTTTGAAGTTAATTGCCTTCAATTAGTCCTCCTGTCGCATGAGCGCAGCAGAGTGGGGCTGCAGATGAAAGGGACATGATTGCCTTGGGTGTTTAGTTTGCATTGTACCATACTTGTTTCATTTATATAAAAAAAAAAGTGTACGTGTGAAGTATGTTTTAAAAATGGCCCACCGGGGATTGGATACTATGTCTTGTTAAAAAAAATTAAAACAGAGGAAGAATAGCAACGTTTATTTACTTATAAACTCAACATTGTACATGTTTCTAAATGTACCATTTTTTTACATTTTGTTTAAAAACAAAATAGAATGTTTTTTCCCCTTCAAATATTTAAAATAAGCACATTTTAGAGCTGTAATTTTAATACTTTTGATATTTTTTTATTCATATCGGCCCATGCCTATTTATGAAGTTTCCCTGTGTGTCTGCGAAAGCTGCTTCTTGATCTTAAGTGCGTGCACTGCCTCTTGGTGGTAAACCAGAAGAGCTACTAACAAAAACTGTTTTGCCATCCAGCATATTAAACATATCATTTAGGTACATATATCGTAGCATGACGTCTGTATTGTGATACGTATCGTGTCGTGAGGTTGTTGGCAATTAGGGATATATCGATCGGCATAATATCGTGATATCGTGAAATTAAAAATATCGTCGTCATCATGTTCATGATATTTAAAAGCAAAAAATCTTTTTTTTAAAAAAAAGTCAGGTTGATTTCCATTTGTGCAGTTCTAGCACCGTCTGGTGGCTAGTTTTTATGTTGTTTTTTTTGTTTTTTTTTAGTGCAATTTAATTTTCATGAGGGATGTTTTGTATGGAAGCCCAAAAGTGTCAAAATTCAATAAATAAAAGGCCTTTTTGAAATAACTATCCTTTTGATAAATAACAGACAATTATGTAATGTGGACATTAAATTTTAAAATGAGGTGTTAGTATTATTATGAAAAGTGTTATGCTATTCTTTAATATGTAACAAATATTTTATTTTGATTAAATATTTCATAATGATTATTTTAACAACGTCATACTTTTTAAAAATAATGACATTTAATTTATTTTCAAGGTTTTAGAAGATAATAAAACGTTTTACAAAGTGAGTTTTTATTTCATAATGTCCTTTTCCACAATGGTATTCTTTTACATAATGGCGTTTTACAGCCGAATGATTTGGCCTGTCAATCAAAGTCAGTGGTGGGACCACCTGTGTGAGTCGAGATCGCCGTGACGCCTACCCCGTAGCCTGACGCAGAAGTTTAACAAGGCCTTTACGTTATGATCCGATTCTAAACGATTTGCTACTTCTTGGAGTACTTCTGAAAATGACTTATCTTCCGTATCCATGCTTCAGCAAGCCTGTGACCGCCGTGGCTTCTCATCAGGCGCTAAACTCTCCACGCGTGAATCGATACTGCAAGTGCTGCTGCTCATGTCTATATAAGGGACTCAGCCAATCACGTAACTGGCTCCGCCTCATGTCATTTGATTGACAGACCAAATCATTCGGCTGTAAAACGCCATTATGTAAAAGAAGACCATTGTGGAAAAGGACATTATGAAATAAAAACTGACTTTGTAAAACAACGTTTTCTTATCCTATAAAACCTTGAAAATAAATTAAATGTCATTATTTAAAAAAAAAAAAAGTATGACATTGTTAAAATAATCATTATGAAATATTTAACCAAAATAAAATATTTGTTACATATTAAAGAATAGCATAACACTTTTCATAATAATACTAGCACCTCATTTTTAAATTTAATGGCCAAATTACATAATTGCCTGTTATTTAACAAAAGAATAGTTATTTCAAAAAGGCCTTTTTATTTATTGAATTTTGACACTTTTGGGCTTCCATAGTTTTGGCCCTTCTATGTTTAAAATCTACACTAATTGTCAGATGACGGGGAACATAATATGCCTGTGAAGCAAGTCAATATGTGGCGGAACTCAATGTGTGCGTGTATTAACAAAATAATAATAATAAAACGTAATAATATTGTTAATAATATTAATAATATAAAATAATATTAGAATAATATTGTATAAAAAAAGGGTGGCACGGTGTTCGAGTGGTTAGCACATCCGCCTCCCAGTTCTGAGGACTCCGGTTCAAGTCCAGGCTCCGGCCTTCCTGGGTGGAGTTTGCATGTTCTCCCCGTGCCCGCGTGGGTCTTCTCCGGGTACTCCGGTCTCCTCCCACATTCCAAAGACATGCATGGCAGGTTAATTGGGCGCTCCGAATTGTCCCTAGGTGTGCTTGTGCGCGTGGATGGTTGTTCGTCTCTGTGTGCCCTGCGATTGGGTGGCAACCAGTCCAGGGTGTCCTCCGCCTACTGCCCAGAGCCAGCTGAGATAGGCGCCAGCACCCCCCGCGACCCTTGTGAGGAATTAGCGGTCAAGAAAATGGATGGATGGATGGATGTATAAAAAATGCTTTTTTTTCCCACTATGAGCTCCTTTTTTATAATATTGTGACTTTTTTTTAAATATCGCCAACGTGTTAAAAAAAAAAAAAAAGTAAACATTCTACAACTCCAATTTCAAAAGAGCTCATTTCAACTGATCGATTAAACCAGCCGATTAATCATTGTCATGCCGATTAATCATTGTCATACGTTTGGTTATAACATCCATCCATCCATCCATTTTCTTGACCGCTTATTCCTCACAAGGGTCGCGGGGGCTGCTGGCGCCTATCTCAGCTGGCTCTGGGCAGTAGGCGGGGGACACCCTGGACTGGTTGCCAACCAATCGCAGGGCACACAGAGACGAACAACCATACACACTCACACGCACACCTAGGGACAATTCGGAGCGCCCAATTAACCTGCCATGCATGTCTTTGGAATGTGGGAGGAGACCGGAGTACCCGGAGAAGACCCACGCGGGCACGGGGAGAACATGCAAACTCCACCCAGGAGGGTCCGAGCCTGGACTCGAACCGGAGACCTCAGAACTGGGAAGCGGACGTGCTAACCACTCGACTACCGTGCCGCTGGTTATAACACAAAAGTCTTAATCTTCTCCTTTTGTTGGCAGGTAGCCTGTTGAGATTAACAGTTGTTAAATCCCTTTAAAAATGACATTACTGTAGCATATGGCCTCTTTTAAGTTCCATTTCTGGTTCAATGAATGTCATCATCCTGGAAAATCATTTCGTTCAGTTCATATTAACACTGACAAGTGTGATGGCAAGTGAACACGTTAAAACAGATATTGTAAGGTTGCACTGCATTTCGTTGACCGAAGCAGACTCGGGAAGGCCTCAGTGAGTAAACACCCATTTGTGGTATATTTGTGTAATATGTGAACGACACCGGCAAAGACAGGAAACGACAAATGCAGATAAGGTAAGGACGTTTACCTGATTTCTCCACCAGCTGGCTGACATCCTTCTTCTCTGCCAGCCCGGCGTACCCCAGCCCTCGACACTCCAGGATGGTCTTCAGCTTTTTATAGCTGAGCGAAACCGGGTCCACCAGCTGTGTCGCGAACACGCCAGTCTCATACCAAACCACCGCCTCGAATATCCTAGCTAACGTAAACAAAACGATGAAATACAGGAGCAAAAAGAACAACTTGAGCCACATGGTACAGCTGGACGTTGACGGCGCCGAGTGCGAGACAATTCCTCAGTCAGCCTACGAGGACTTCCACACATGAGCCTCCCAATTCTCTTTTGGTGGACTGTTATGATGTCCTTAAATAAAATTCGACGTCTTCGCGTCGTAAACGTTCATGTTTGGTGGAGGGAGGTTGGGAGGCAGGAAATTCCCTGACCAGCAAGCACGTCGCCTGCCCACTGTCAACAGTTAGCCCATTAGCTTAGCATCCTGGGTGATTTTCAGCAGGCCCTGATGATGTAACGACCAAAACAAACCGCGATTAACTCTCGTGTCAGCAGAGAAGTGTACTCCGGACAGCACCGCGACAAGGTGCAAGTCGCATATTTTGTTCTAATCACACGACACGATAAAACACCATTGCACATACGAAATCGATTCGATCAGCTGATGTTAGAAAGTGACGTCATTTCCGTCTACACCAGATGTGCCATTTGTTTTTGTTTTTAAAATATCACTTGTTTGGCATACAAATATTCAGAAATGTGCTATATTTTTCATCTGTATCAGTGCAAGGAACATTTAATCACAAAGTATTTTTTAAGGTAAATCAACGTTTTAAATATTTCTTTTAAAGAATTGTTGCATTGAGTCCCGACTTTATAAACAAAACAAAAAAGGCAAAACGATTTTTGACATTCCAAGTTACTTATTCGAAGTCTGTCTATGTATAATAGCTTTATGATGATGTAACTCAACTGGATTATCTGATTCTTTGTATGTTTTATTTGTTGTGTGTGGCTTTGCAGCATATGTGACTGGGTCTCTCTGACTTCTGCCTCCCAGACAGACACTGGGAAAATTAATCTTTTTCTAAAACATCCTCATTAGGGTAGCCAGCAGGTGAGCCAGCCAGATCTTAGCATATCATATTGGTAGCCAGTACGGTGGGAAATTGAAAATCTGTTCCACAATTCGAAGCTTTTTGGTAAGGTACAGCATATTGCATAAGGAACTTTTAATCTTTTTTTGTTTTGGTGTAACTATACAGTTTCTGATCCGAGTCATTCGTATAGAGATTCACATAGCATAACTTGCTGTCAACCAGTTCTAGGCAAAGAGTACAGGCGAAGAATTTGTGTGGACAAGACAATATTAGGAAGTCACCCAGAAATCCGTGGTTGCGAGAAACGTCTAATGCAAGATAAAGATGAATAATTACATGTTAAACATTTGTAGAAGCCAAAAGGATAATTTAATGCAATATATTTTTAATCGAAATTGGAATATTTTACTTTACACCACACTATAAGATTGGCCAAACATGTTTTAATGTACAGTCTTTCAGAAAAATCCACACATTTCCAACAGTCTGCGTGTACATCTGCAATGAGGAAATCGTAACACTTCAAGATAGGTTGAAGGTCAATTTATTGTCAAGACATCAAGAAACAGTTTTCCTGTTGCTTTCTTTGCTCCAAAAAGCACAAACAACAGAAGGCTATCATCAAATATATGAGTAGAATGCATTAAAAAAAAAAAAAATCATTGACAAATCTGAAGTGGTAAAAGTAATACACTTCAAGTGATATTTGTAAATTCAATTTAATTAGGTTTAAAATTGGCATTCTGAAAATAAGCAAATTTAGTTGATTAAATTAAAATCATTTGTTCCCGTGATTTGCTCACCGTGGCTCCTTTTTCAGCTCAACGACATACAATGAACAACTAATTCCATCGGTAGCACAACTGATGAGTAGGTCATAATAAATGTGACATTTTTAGAGTTTATGGTGGTCCACTATAGCACCAAAGGCATCATCACCTAACACATTCCAGTCCATTCAATTCACATGCCATTTTGAAATTATGAGTAATGTTAAGGCAAACTGAGCCTTGACATTATTGTAACTAATAGACTTCACACCGATCTGATTGGTTGGATCAGGTGATATTTTGCATTTTATGCAAAATCGGTGATCAGCTAGGTCTATTTGCCCAATCTATCTATGACATCATTGATCGGCTGCAGAATAAAATAACATCAATTTCTAAAGATCAATGCATTTCAACTGATTTTAATTATAAAAATGTGGGTTTTCACCAATCCCCCGCGACCCTTGTGAGGAATAAGCGGTCAAGAAAATGAATGGATGGATGGATGGATGGATGGATGGGTTTTCACCATTCGTCCTAATCATGTCAAGCCTAGTAAATTGTAACTATTTCCAATTATAACGAGTATTGCTCTATAAGAGTAACCCATTTTTAGTTAAGAAAGTTAACAAATATGCTTTGAACATGCTTAGTGAGATGATAGCCAACAACTGTAAGTTCCCAGTTTATACCTTGATGACTTGATTAGCCTTGAACAGACTACAGAGGTAGTATGGTATTATATTTAGGGTTAATACTAAAAACAACATGCCCTCAATTGTAGTAAAGTACGATGTCATGTATCAAATTGTTTCAAAATTAGCAAATGTGCATCAAATTGTGATTTGACAACACATTTTGTGCACACCTCACAAAATGTGCACTGCCATTCCGATAATAGAAAGTTTTACATGTGATTTATGGTATTGTATTTATTCAGCTGATGGTTTAAAAACCTGACTCAAGAAATGTCTTCAAATATTTGAGAAAAATCCAAATGAAAAAGGACATTTAACGGTTTCAATACCAAAGAGAGAGAGCGAGGAGAAAGCTCAAGAAGTCGAGGACTGATTTTTTTGTTTTTTTTTATACCAGGTTGGATTGTTGACAGGGATGCACATTATTGATAGAAAACCACACTTAAGTGTATTTTCATCCTATGGGACCTTTAACATCCTCTATTTTGCGGAACGTCACCTATCGCAGGTGGGCGTGGAACATAACACCCATAAAAAAAAGTGAGGGAACAGTATAATTGTAAATGGTGGTTATTACAAATGGGGGCAGATCAGAAAACAAAGTGTACAAAAAACATTGTCAGGCGATAGGTTGCACATAAACAATACAGTAATAAAAAAAAACACACAAGGCAGTAACATAATAAGAATTAAACGTCTGAAAACAGCCACATAATAAATTGAGTTGGCAAAATGTGTGTTTTAGGAAGTCACAACAGTTATCACAATCACTTAACAACATAATTGAAAAACCACAAAATACTTTTCAAGCTGCACAATCATACAGGCTGAGAGAGAAGTTGCAAGTGGACGGTCTAGAAGAACTCATTTGCTCTGTACAAAATACCGTACGCAGTGCAAGTTACTGTCATGATGGATTCAGACCTTTAGGGCTACACAAGGTGGGGATACTTCAGGCAGAATCTGTTGAACGCATCATAGATGGCCTGTCTAAAAACAAAACATAGGTAATCCATTAGAATAGAAAAACAGAAGTAGAAGTAGAAACAGAAGCAGTAAAACATCAGAACACAGTCACTAATCGATGCTAACACATACGGATGTAACGATATCCAAATATCACGATACAGTATTATCACGATATGAAGCTCACAATACGATAATTATCACGATATTGTGGGGAGGTTGGCGATATTTAAAAAAGGTCACAATATTGTAAAGAAAAAAAATGAGCTCATACTAACAAAAGCACAATATTGTGCTTTTGTACATAACAGCAATACATATAAACTACCTTCAATCTCTAATAACACTTAGCATTGAGGGACTTACTCGCTAATAAACGCACACATTGAGTTCCTCCACATATTGACTCACTTCACAAGCATATTAGGTTCCCCTTCATCTGACAATTAATGTATTTTAAATATAGGCCAAAACATGCCTAATGAAAATTAAACTGCACTAAAAAACTAGCCACCAGAGGGTACTACAACTGCACAAATGGGAATTAACCTGACTTTTTTTTATAACAGACGTAATGGCATTTAAATATCGTGAACATGACGATGACGATATTGTGGCAGTTTTAATATCACTATATCACGATATTGCTGGTATCGTTACATCCCTACTAACACAGACGCAAAGTCATCTTGACAGTAGATTTTTGTACCTGACCACCATATGATTTTGTGGTACCTGAAAATGTTCTGTTTAAACAGATAAGCACTGATATGTCCTCCATTCAGATAGCGAACTTCACATCCGGGCCAGATCTCCTGCAGACTGAGGACCCCCGTACGGGGGACATAGGCGTCCTCTTTGGCCTGCACCACGATGATAAGACTGGTGTCAACGGGGACTAGCAAACACAAGAAATACGGTTTTCAGTTGGGACAAGAAGTCAAAATCATACAGGTTGTTTACCTACCACAGCCACAAATGCACACAACGTGAAAATGAAGTATGTTCCCTCCATGATTTCTGTACACTCACCAGAGAAGTTGGCCATGTGTGTACACTCGTCCATCACTCCCTTCATGAAGCTTATCGACTCGCTGTGCAGTGACGGTCGACACGTTTTGGCTGAATTTGCCTTCGTCCCAGTCATTGATTTGTTTGCTTGCAAGCCACTTCAAAACAAAAAGGTTTAAGAGAATAGCCAATAAATTAAAGTAATAACAATAACTACGAGACTATACTAATTAATTTAAAGTCCCTTCCGCCACTAGTTTTTTCAGCGAGCGATTGACGACTGCTCCTTACTTGGGGGAATTCCAGTCGCAACGTCGCAGACACGTCCACATCAAAATTAAATCCTTAATTAAACTATAAACATTTTTTGACTGACCATGTCAAACCATATGATACGGAAAAATAAAATTACATAAAATCGAGATAATAATGCATTCAAACTGAACACCAACATTAACTCAGGAGCACAATATTAAAAAAAAAAAAAAAAAAAAAAAACTAACCTGCAAAACAAAAATCTAAAATAATTTGTGATGATTTTTTATTTTTTTTATTTATTTTTTGCTGTGTGCAAAGCGCGCATGCTCAGTGCAAACAATACCCTTACACCACCGAGCGAATGCTCCCTGCGCACACGCTGCTAATAATGAGAGTGCCACTGCCACCTAATGTAGTGGTTATTCTGGGACAGTAAAAAAAAAAAAAAAAAAATAATAATAATAATAATAATAATAATAATAATAAAAATAAAATAAAAAAATGAAAAAATAAAAAAGCATGTTCCCCGAGGTCAAACGTGCCCCCCTTGATGGAGCCTCGCTCCCACCCCACTATTTGAGAAGCACTGAGTTAACTATTGAAGTCATGCGATTAATTACGATTAAATATTTGAATCGTCTGACACCCTAATATATATATATATATATATATATATATATATATATATTTTTTTTTTTCCTTCCATAAGTACAGGACAACTGCATTACAAGTGCACCCAAGTACAAAAATGACAATATTCACATGAGCCACAAATGATCACCTTGGTAAAGAGTCTAAACTTGTCTTGGTGTTGTCCACTGATAATATTGTGTCTAGTTTGTCCCCAGCCACGCCCTCTCCGACCCACAGGCCAGGCCTCATTTTTGCCTTTCCTCCTACTCTGGAGTAGCAGCCCACTGACACACTGTCGTCTGGAGGATGCTCCAGTAGATGCTGGAAAGAACTCACTCGACCTGAAGAGTGTTTGACAAACTCTTGAGCCATCTTGAAGGAGTCGGCCTAACAAATGGAGACGCATCTGATTAAGCTTCCATGATGAAATAATAAGCCCTCAATAAAAACCAAGACTGTCAACCCACCCCACAATACTCCAACAACTTAATGATCTCTTCTTCATACACTGAATTAATGGCATATTGCTTCTCCAGCTCCGACCAATTCACTGCTTTACTTAGGACACCCTATGAAAACATCAAACGCACAAAAAAAGAAAAAATGACGTACATGCATCTTGTCGATACTTAGGGAAAAATAGAATGCATACAACCAGATGATGTATATTATCTTTTCAATAAAATATCATCAGTCAGTTAGGAGGTTGGTAATGCAATTCTACTACTGTGTGGATTACCGTGGTGAAGACACTTGAGGCAGTGGACCACGACAGGCAGGGAATCAGGGGGATAGGCTTCGGCCAATTAGTCACTGCTAGGGACGACATCTTGACATAAACAAATGTTTAAAAAGATCATTAAACTCTCATCCACGGTGTGTGCGGCACTAGGTCATTTTGGGGAAAACACATTGATGGGAAAATGTTCTCATTCTGACTTCACCTTGTCATCTTAACTTATTTTGTAGATTAATTACATGACTCAGTTTAGTGTTTACATCATTTCAATTGCCCCTCTTACCCTGACGTGCCAGTCACTCAGGAGCTCAGTAAATTCCGACTAATTACTCCAATCTTTATCTTCCCAAGAAAACTGAAGATTTGCTTTTCACTCTTTAGCCTTTACTTAAAGGGTTACTCAACTGCAAATCAAAATATATCTATTTATTTTTTGCTAATAAACTCTATATACGGGTGCCTAGCCTACTAATGTTGTCTACATGTCCAGGTCATTATTTTGACATTTTAGTGCATGTTTGTTGAAAGCTTGAATTTGGGGCCAAAACCATCTGTGTGGCACCATCTTCAGGTTAAACACTGGGATAAACACAATTTTGGCCTTCTCATTGGATGAGCAGAGTTTACCTACAGTGTTGGGAATGTTACTTCATAAAAGTAACTACTTATAGCTACACATTACTTGCTCAAAAAAGTAACTGAGTTAGTAATTGAATTACTTTATAATAAAAGTAACTTGTTAATAGAGAAATAAAGAGACAGCGAGAGAGAGAGAGAGAGAGAGAGAGAGAGAGAGAGAGAGAGAGGAGAAAAGAGAGGAGAGAGAGAGAGAGAACAAGAAAAAGAGAGAGAGAAAGAGAGAGAGAGAGGGGGGAGGGAGAGAGAGAAAGAGAGAGAACAAGAAAAAGAGAGAGAAAGAGGAGGGGGTAGAGAGAGAGCGAAAAGAGAGAACAAGAAAAAGAGAAAGAGGGGACGGGGAGAGAGAGAGTGTGAAAAGAGAGAGAACAAGAAAAAGCGGGAGAAAGAGAGAGAGACAGAGAGAGACAGAGAGAGACAGAGAGAGACAGAGAGAGAGAGAGAGAGAGAGAGAGAGAGAGAGAGAGAGAGAGAGAGAGAGAGAGAGAGAGAGAGAGACTACTAAAAATTTTATTTTGCCCAACATCAATCTTGTCAAACCTCGAATCCGTTCTAGGCTATAGTGACGTGGACTCTTGCTAAAACGCCAACATGTTTGTTGTGAGGGAAGACACGTCATGACACGTTTTCCTACGGCACCCCCAAAATAAAAGTCACTACACATTCCAGCTGTCAAGACACCTTTAGTGTGACAAGGTGCGACAACAACAGTGCATCTACCTGTGCGCAAACGACATTTTCATGAATGGACTCAGAGCAAGCGTTCCAGAAAAGCATACACGACCGCGCAACCTACTGTAAGCTTATTTGGAGCCTTGAAACATATAAAACAAGGGGCAAGAGGAAATGATTGAACAATTAAACAGCACGAGTTGCACTGCTGATTTTTTTTCTTGGCTATTTCATTTCACCAAACTGACGCGTAACCAAAAGGAGATGACAGAATGTGGGATGATATTGTCACTTACATATCCTCCCATGGAGATTCCGGTCATTCCAACGGGCGAGTACCCCTCCCTCTCCAGCCAATGGAGAAGCACAGATGACTCCAAGATCAGAGCTCCGCCCATCACAAACAGGTCTGACACATTCTTTAGACAGGACCGCCTAAAAAAGATCATTGGCCATTAGATTCGGAGTCTAAAAAGCCTACAATACAGCGACAACCGAAATTAACATTCACTATTTTGACTGATTTTGCAAGCTACACAGAATATTCTGTTCTATTGCTATAACAACATGGAACCTACCAGAAGAAATATTAGTCTCTTCTTTCATCAGCAAAAAAAAGTATATTGGTATCTGTTTACGTTTTGCAGCAATTAACATTAGAATATAGCTAAGTGTCATCATTATTCATATTCCTGGTGAAAACAAGGTCAAAAAGAGCTTGTTGCAACATGGCCCCCCTGGCTTATGTTTTATAGACTGTTGCCACGTGCTGGCCGTTTTCTGTAATAACTACTATTGCTTTAAGCAACCGCTTCATGTCTGAAGCTGCCTTATGTATGCTCTAGCATTAAAAAAAAAAAAAAAACATACAAAAAAAACGTATAAACACATTTTTGGTATTGAATGAATTAAATATATGTGGTCATGTATACACAATTTTAATTTTCAGCTCGAAATAATTCAAATTATACTGCATTGTTAGATGATTGAATGGTATTTCATGGTCATTCTTAATAAATTCATTCTTATCTAGTCTCTTTCTTCCCTCTCTCTACCTGCTGTGCTTTGACTTCCTCTCACAGTCCAAAAACATTTACCGGTAGCGTAATTTCCGGACTATAAGCCGCGACTTTTTTCACACGCTTTCAACCCTGCGGCTTATACAATGATGCGGCTAATTTATGCATATTTTTCTCACGGCCGCCGGGGGCGCTCAAGCAGAAAAGGTAAGAGTGAGACAGGTGGAATATATGTGTCGAGGAAGACACAAGTTTAGTGTAACTTTGCGCTTTGTGCATGAATAAATTTAGCATGAATAGACCTTCATCATGGAAAATACAAGAAGTCTCAGTCTCAGTGACTTTTACCGGTATGTTTTTTTAAACCAGCTGTTAGTGCTGTATTACTACCGTATTTGCTGCTGCATGTGTTACTGCCGCGTCACAGGCACTGTTTGGAAAGAAAAGCTAAGGTACATTATTAAACCTTTGAAAACTCTTTCTGTGTACCATCTGTCTTTGTAAATATCTCATGTTTCAATGTGGGCACGCGTGGCTTTTAGTCAGGTGCGGCTAATGTATGTGCAAAATGCTTTTTCCTTTAGAAATGTACTGGGTGCGGTTTATAATCAGGTGTGCCTTATAGTCCGGAGATTACGGTAAATTAGGCAACGGTTTGTTAAACACTAAACTATCCGTAGGTGTGAATGTGTATGGATGGTTGTTTGTTTCAGTGAGTAAAAAAGTTGAAACTTACAACTGGTCTTTTGGTTTACGATAGCCATGTGAAACAGAGAGTCAAGGGATATATTTGGAGGCGGAAAGACAACCGGGACAACACAAACCATCGGCAGAAAGAATTTAGACAGAGGGCAACCCACTCAACAGAACGTGTTACATAAAACATTGCCAGTGTGCAAAACCAACAGAAGGATATAATAAGGGTTCTCCAAAAGGAGAGAAGCCATTCCTGCTTCTTTGACCATAGGCCTGGCCATCAGGGTCCTTCGTCGCCAGAAGAACTACAATGAAAACATCTTGTTAAAATGATGTTTAGTGAATTTACATTTGTACAAGTGGATTCAAAAATATGTTTTTGAAAAAAAAAATAGCTTACATGATCCCCAGTGCCAGCCAAGTGAATACATACTGGTCTGTTGCTCTGCCATCTTTTAGGAACTATAAACTGGAACCTGAAAATATGTCAGTGTAAATAACAATGCACTTGAGGACATTTTAAGCGTCTTCACTTTATCCTCTTGACAAACTAAGTGCTCATTTTACATCATTTATAATCACACACACGCCAACAATAAATATACGACACCGAAATAAAGTCTACTTGCACAATGACATGTAGTGTACTGTATGCCCAAATATTAATTATTATATTCCAGTTATATAAATGACAGATTGTACACTGTGGCCAATACAAACATCAATATTGGTCTTGCATAAACCAGTATATATTTTTTTTGTACATTCAGAGAGCCATGTTGACAGTTAGTTACACAATGTAAACATTTCAGAATACTTAAGTCCATCCATCCATCCATTTTCTTGGCCGCTTATTCCTCACAAGGGTCGCGGGGGGTGCTGGCGCCTATCTCAGCTGGCCCTGGGTAGTAGGCGGGGGACACCCTGGACTGGTTGCCAGCCAATCGCAGGGCACACAGAGGCGAACAACCATCCACACTCACAAGCACACCTAGGGACAATTCGGAGCGCCCAATTAACCTGCCATGCATGTCTTTGGAATGTGGGAGGAGACCGGAGTAGCCGGAGAAGACCCACGTGGGCACGGGGAGAACATGCAAACTCCACCCAGGAAGGCCGGAGCCTGGAATCGAACCAGAGTCCTCAGTACTGGGAGGCAGACGTGCTAACAGACTGTGCCGCCCTACTTAAGTCTAGTTTTATATTTTTATTTTGTGCCATCCCAAGAGTGTCATTCATATAATTGATTTACTCATTATTATTTCAGTTGTTTAACTAATAACCTCTTTATTTGACCTTTATTGAACTATGTATGTCAGTTGAGGACCATTTCTTATTTACGATCTGGTCAAGAGACTGCATATATATATTTTTATTTTTATTTTATTTTTTTTAAATCAGGTATAATGACCATCAATTATTCACAGATTTTCACCACTGTACTGTAGGGATGCAACGATATCCAAACATCACGATACGATATTATCACGATATGAAGGTCACGGTACGATTATTATCATGATATTGGGGGGGGTTGCCGATATTTAAAAAAGATCACAATATTGCAAAAAAAAAAAATTTTTTTAAAAGAGCTCATACTAAAAAAAGCACAATATTGTGCTTTTGTACATAACAGCAATGCATATAAACCACCTACAATCTCTAATAATATTGAGGCACTTACTTGCTAATGCAATTACACATTGATCGCTTCACAAGCAAATTAGGTTCCCCTTCATCTGACAATTAGCATAGATTTTAAACATAGACGGCCAAAACATCCCTAATGAAAATTAAATTGCACTATTAAACTAGCCACTAGAGGGTTCTAGAAGTGCACAAATGGAAATCAACCTGACTTTTTTAACAGATGTGTTCCTTTTAAATATTGAGAACATGACGACGACGATATTGTGGCAGTTTTAATATCACTATATCGCCCTTATCGTGACATCCCTACTGTACAGTAGTCATTATAATATTGGTAAAACATATACTGTGAATCCCTGCATACTGCTAGTTTGACATTGTGCAGATGTGTAGTCAGCTGCTGGTGAATCAAGTATCAGGTTTAATACCTTGCTTTCACAGCCTCGGTTGGCAGGATTCCAGGAACTAAGTGCTCCAGAGGTGAAATGAAGACACCGTCATGGATGTAACAATCAGCGTGCGCCTCTGTCTGTATAAAAATACACTTGGATAAAAAACCAATAGAAACACTATACATATGAAGAGTATTCAAAGAGAGACAAACTAAAATACCTTGTTTATATAAACTGGATAGTCCTCGGGCACCAGAAACTTACACCTCTCTCTGTCTCCAATGATCTTACGGAACTCAAAAATTCTGCAGAGCACAAGCCCACGAGTTCAACATCAGTACAAATCCATTTGCTCCATTCCTGATTATCAGCACTATCTCAGAGAACTTATACAGTACTATTATTTTCGGAATTAGCTTTATTGGCCAAGTAGGTAAAACATAACACAAAATCTGTCTTCACAGTCACTGTAGACAACCAAGAAACATGAAAATAACAATGACCAACAGAGGGAGACAGTACGGGAAGCCTGGTGGGTCAGTATCAGCGCCCAGAGTTTCTTAGATGAGAACAGATAAACATGTTTGTTTGTTTGTTTTTATCGCAATATCTGTGCTCATCTGTGGTCCCTTAAAAAGCGGGGCACAGCATGAGCCTGAAAAAAAAAAACAGCACATACAGGCACATAATGAAAAGCATTTTTTAACCTGAAAAGTTGAAACCAAACTCAACAAACAAAATGACTTTAGTTGTGTGACACAAACTATGTGATATTACATATATAAAGAAAAAATGTATTTTATCTCAAGTACACCACAGTACTTCATGAGAGGGATCTCTCGCATTTGCAAAAAAAAATGCTTGTGATGGTAAAAATAGGTTAGGCCAATGTGTATAGAGGTTAACAATGGTGAACAATCATGGTATGCAAACCAAAAGAGCAGTGACATGATTTCCTTCACTACCTACCTCTTGAGGTCTTCAGGCTTTCCCCAACCCCCAATGAAGAGTTTGCTGAGGAGTAGCCTTCTGTAAAATACATCCAGCCGACTCACACCCATGGACCAGCACCAGGCATCTAAACAGAGAAACACTTTTAAGTGAATTAAGTGAAAAACATCAGAATCACATAAACTTATTAGCGTTTAAAAGGTCACCATATAAAAATAGTAAACATACATTTTTAGCCAACTCGAGTACTTTGGTGGCAACTGGCAAGTAATCAAATTGTCACACACAAGGTCAGTTGAAATAACTTCGGTGTGTGGTGACCTTTAATCTGAATTCGCAGCGACAACCGTAACTATGCAAACACTTGCGCAACAACATTCTACACTACATGTCTGCTCATAGCTCAAACAGGAAAACATTGCAGGGATGAACAACGAAGCCGAACCTACTTAAATGCGTCACGAATTTTTCAAGCAAACAAGTAGGTTACCGGACACAATATTCGGGCAGATATTATGTATGCGCATCAAGTTACAGTCGCAATACAACAAAATAAGTTCTTGCTCCAAATGCAAGCATCATGTCCATAAGATAGAGTTGGACCGTTTGGTGACTTTCATGCGTGAGTCGTTATGCTTCCTGGTTGAACGAAGAACGTTCACACCTTATCTTCACGCCGAGTTGTCCAAAGTTTCATTACGAGCTACAACCACTAGCTTAGCGTTGCTCATTCATTCTGCAACGTTTTCAATCGGCCTGCAGTGGATCGGAAGAGTAATGTGTTAAGCGAACAAGCAGACATATTTCTGATAAAAAGTGATAATTGGCATTACCTCACTCTATGTACAAACGTTGCTGTGTTTGCTGTGAATTTATTGGTAGAACAGAGTGGCAGCCGCCAGCCAGTAAGTAACCCTTCAGATAAATGTCATACCCGTGGCATGCACATCCTATATTAATAGATTTGAACCTGGGCATTAAGTCGTACGTCAATTTGGCTGCCATATTGGATGTGGCACAGTTGATAATTGTTAAGTGGCCAAAGTTGTGTGTGCTCCCTCCGCCCGTTGACGAGTACTGCTAGTAGTAGTGACGCTGTAAAATTCTACTAGGACTCAACATAGTTTTCCCAGTTTTTAGCAGTACTAGTAGCGAGTCAATTATATTAAAAAAAAACAAAAAACAAAAAAACATAAAAATCACATACGTTCCTATATTCGTGCCTGCCTGTTTCCAAAATACTCGTATATTTGTCTGCATGTGGATGCGTGAACGAGAAACATTATTTTTCATTTTTTAGATGAGTGAGTTATAAAGTTCGGCCCATTCACTTGCATTAGTTTATAGACTACCATGGATTTATGAATGTACCATGAATAGGACCCTCGTGACTGTCGTTGACACTGTCGTTGACTGTCGTTGACTCAACTTTTGGATGAAAACACGGTTATCAGTCTATTTGTATTCGTTGTCTTGAGTGATTGTTTCAATGATTATGTTGAAGTTGTACTTTGTGTTTGCAATTTAAAAAAACAACAACAAACAAACACGGTTATCAGTGTGTGTTAAGCTTCTCAAAGAGCAAAATTCACTGTATACGTTGACCATTCAGAGTATTTTATATGTGAATTGTGACTCACTGAGGTTGGTTTCTATTTTGCAGGGATTTTTTTTCCTTATGGGCTTTTCTTTAACACTTGATAGATGATGGCTAGCTGACAACATGATGCAGACGAATCTTGACCCATTATGGTTGTAGGATGCCTGCAAGTCCCGGATTGTGGCGTCCAGTAGTCCTTATAGTGCAGCCTCCTAAGCGTGCAAGAGGAAAAATGCTAATTTCTGGCAGAATACGCGTACCGCTTGATTTGACAGGGGACACCATCATTTAAATGTGGCTCCACCTCAAGTGCGTACATTTCATAAAGGTGCATTAGCGTAAGCTACACTTAAATAGATGGGAGAATCGGTATGGACGCAACCCAAGTGTACGCAAGTCACAATGTACCGTAGCCCAGTAGTTAAAGGGGCTGTCTGCCGGATTCACTCAGGAAAATGCACTTTTTTACTATAGAATGTACACACTTTAACTTTCTCTCAGTATACACATCTGTTTTTTTGTTCATCTTTTGTGGTAATTTCACACACTAAGCTTCTATGGGTGAGTGAATGAAAAAAATAAAATAAAATTCGTGCGTGCTTTCAAATTGCCGCGGGAGTGACGTCACGCAGCTGACACGTTCGCCTGGCCCCGTTTGCGACATGACCCCCCCACCCCCGTCCCCCCCGCTCTGCTGGAGGGTTGTAAACACTGTCTTTCCACTGAAACGTCCCGCTGTTTACTAAACAAACACAAAATGGCAAAATAAAGGCTGGGGAGGTGGGGGTTTAGCATGAAATGACCACAAAAGATGAACAAAAACACAGATGTGTAGACTGAGAGAAAGTTAAAGTGCGCACATCCTGTATTTAAAAAGTGCATTTACCTGAGTGAATCCGGCAGACAGCCCCTTTAACCTAAAATACATTACATTGTGGTATACGGTATTCACTTATCTGCTCGGCCATAAACGCAAAACAATCGAAAAACTGCAAATACTGCAGTAGCCCGTTCGTATGTCGGAGCGGCCAAGAAATCTCGGTCACTACTTTGTCAGCTTCATCGCACATTTAGCATGAGCTGATGACATCCATAACCATGATTATATTATACAAATTATATATGTCAAGTTGAACGTTTGTTAACAAACGCTTGCGGTACCTTTTCATAATCATTGACCAACAGTAGTCACCAAACTACACTACACTATGTTGACATTTGTTTCACACCAAGCCAACCAATTGGAATTAAATTTATTTTATTGCAGTTGCCTTCACTTCTGTCCATGCAGCATACTGTCATTCGACTCAATTCATATACAGTATTATTGTCTTTATCTTTAGCATATACATATATATATATATATATATATATATATATATATATATATATATATATATACATACAGTGTATATATATATATATATATATATATATATATATATATATATACATATATTTATTTATTCATATATATTTGTGATTGCCAAATTGATTGATGGATCGTATGATGTAATGTGTTAATCTTTCATATGGCTTTACTGTTGTATGATATATTTTTATGAACGTTACCGTTTGTATTGAATCAGTGTTGTATTCAAGAGCCATGAAAGCAATTCAGGTACGATAAAGTCACTTGACTGTATTTCTGCTCATTTAATTTCATTTGACAAAGTCTGACATAAAGACAGTCAATGTGAAACATCAAAACAAAAGCATTCTTTAATGTTTTGGACAGACAGTCTTATCACATAATCATAAGTGCCTCACCTGGAGGTAATATGGAGTCTCACACAATCCTCATGTTATGATCAATTGTAAATGGACTGCTGACTGTTTCCATGTTTTACTGAGGCGTTTGATCTTTGTGGTAAGACTACTATACACATTAAACCAAGCTGGATTCCATTAAGTCAAGCCAAAAAGAGAAGTTTAAGACATACCAATAATTTAACCTCCTTTTAAGAGTACTACTAACGGAAATTGCCGAATGAATAAATCAGTGGCACATTTACCAATCATTTAAAGAAAAAAAAAACATGCACAATACAGTTCGGTGACCTATAAATAGCAACAGTTTTTCAGAGAAATGTTTCTAAAGCGAGTCCACAGAACAAGGCATGTTCGGGCAATTGGTGTTGCGACCAGTTAGCCCATATTTTGGCGGTTTCCATAACCTCTGCGATGGTCGTCTTTCCAGTCATCCCACTTCCTGGCTTTCATCAAAGAATCTTCATCATCATTTTCAGCCTGTCGCTCCTTTTCTTCCTCTTCACGCTCCTTTGCATCGGTGTCCTCATCCACTGCAACCCTTCGGGGAACTCCGTGATCAGGCAGGACTCCATGTTTCTTGTGCTGATCATACCAGTCATCCACTGTCATGGTGGGAAGGCTGGGATAGCCCGCCCCAAGCACCTGAGCCTGGGGAACATATCAATATTAAAGTGAAATAAATTTAATATTTGCATGAAAAAAAAAAACAAAACAAAACATGTTTCCCCCCTCCAATTAATTGTTCAGCTGTACCTTTTACCCAAACTAACCTGCATAGCATCCTTGGTGAGGATGAACGGTTTCATGGGAGGCCTGCTGGGTTTCGCAGGCTGTGCGGCACCAAGTTGCATCTGATCCATACTCTTCAGTATTTGCATCTCCTGGTCTATGCTCTGTACTTCATCCAGGCACAGAATCACCCACTTCCGGACATTCAGCAAATAAAAATCCCTGCTAGTTTCATCATCGGCCTGTCCACTCTCCACAGATCTCCGCACATCTGACAGTCTGGCCTCCAGCTCCTTCTTCTGACTGTATCGCTCAATTTTAGCTTGTCTTTGTGCAGCCATGGCAACCAAATTTGAAGTACTGGGCATAGGCTGGGGAAAAAATACATTGCATAGTTAGTTAATAACATTGATAAAGAATATTGCTCAATATATGAATTTCTAATGAGAATTCATCATTGGAAACTGGCCCATTATAAATTAAAGTAACTCAGTTGACACTTGTCTAGTTAGAACAGTAATTTAAACACAAAGCAGTGACCTCTATTTACAACCCATATAAGGATATTGTAATACAGTCTCTTCATCTTGTAACTTTTCTCAAACGACGTAAGAGCTTCTTTTGGAAAACTAAAATATGGAGGATGTAACTTACCGTGCAGGTGGAGGGGGCATTTTCTGCTGCTTCGTCAGGAACTGTGCTTTCAGTCACGGACTCCGGCAGATGAAACTCGGATATGCTATAGTCTTTACATCTCTTGAGGAAATCCACAAAGTAAGCCCGGGCTGTTTGGACAATTTCCAGTCTTTTGTCGCGACCTGTCAGCTTCATGGTGAGCGCTCCTAAGAGAGCGGGACTCAGCAGATATTTGAGGTCCGCTGTGGCAATCTCCTCCAACTCTTCGTTGGGACTGAACAAGTCCAGCTGAGCAGCCATTCGGGATGTTTCTTCTAACATACTGATCGCACGTTTAACTCGGACCTGAACACTGTTTGAAGCAAGAGGATCATTTGTATTGTCTACCTCATCAAATATCTTCCAACCACGGTCAAACAAGTCCGATAATTTGGGAGCTTCGGCAACTGACTGCGAGTCCTGCCTCTCACTGCCGTTTATTTCACATTCCGCCATGTTGGTACAAGTTCCGGGATATTTCTTTTTCGTTTTGACTATATGGAGTTATTGGACATTACTGCCCTCTATCGGTACAAAATGTCAGCTCATTCACAAGAAACAAAACTGCAACCCCGTTGCCGACAGTTAACTATTTATTTATATTCACTGTAAGAAATCAATTTCCGCCAGTGGGGAATATTTATTTATTCATTAAGTGTCCCTTTTCCACTAGTGGAAATACATATACACACTGTATGTACTGTTTTGGAGATAACTTTATGAAATTGGCAGAACCTAAATGAACGCAGCAGTTATTACAATGAATGGCTTTACAGCTAAATATGAGGTCTTATTCACATTAATCTATCTCTTCCACCACCGTCGCTCACCTAAAAATGTAGCGTTTCATTACCCATCATCATGATCTTCTAATTCAGGGGTAGCGAGATCCGGTCCTCGAAGGCCGCAGTGATGCTGGTTTTGGATATTTCCCTTCTTCAACACAGCTGATTCATGATCAGCTCATCAGCAAGCTCAGCAGAAACCTGATAACGAGCCTGTTAATTGGAATCAGCTGCACTTCGAGTAGGGAAATCTGCAAAACCTGCAGGACACCGGCCCTCGAGGACCGCAGTTTGCCACCCCTGTTCTAATTCGATGTTATGTATCGCATCCATATGTAGATAAACTGTCACAATAGTCACATGGCCCACATTAGTTTATTCTACAGAAATTTAGTTACAGTACTTTTGGATTTGGGTGGATGGCTGTTTGGATTTAGTAGTTGGTTGAATGTTGCCACAAGAAAATAATTTCACATCCCCAGGCAAACTCATTTACTGAATACAATGTTGACTGCAGAGTATGGAAACACAGTTTTAATAAACAGTTTATTAGAAATGAGATGATTTAATATATTTTTTTAGTGCACCTGAAGAGAATATGAGGTTGAAAATTGATGGTTGGCTACATTTTATAACACAGAGCAAAGGGTTTCAAATGTTTATTCATGGCTCAGAGAAACCCTTACCAAATAACTTGGGTGATGAGTATATCAGCACATTATTTCAAAGTAACTTTATAATTTTCATATTGCTTATAAAATGCAATGTCACATTAAATGAGTTGAATCTCTGCGAAAACCAGAGATTGAGTTGTTCAGGGTTCAGACTTGGAAAGACATTGCAGTCCTGGCAATCGCCAGCGGTGAGAACTGGTATGGATCCTCAAGTCCAGCCAATCTTGTTGAGAAGAGCCCAGAGCTAAACTGGAAGAAAAGAAAGCACAACATTTATTTTTGGTGCTCAAAACACTGATGGTTTGAAACATTAAAATGTAAAATGTAAACCAGATTGAATTTTACTGTATGCAGTGTCCAGATTCTTACTTAAGAGGAATGGTAGTAAATAGAGTATGAAATGAAATAACCTCATATAATCAACCTCTGCTGTTTGCGGGGGATAGGTACCAAGCCCTACTGCAAACAGCATACATTTACAAGTTATTGACATATCACATTGGATTAAAATGGTTTCAAGACATAATATAGAAGTATGGATTAGAGAGGAGAGGAAAAAAAATAAAAAAAATTGTATTTTTATTGACACTGGTGTTTACCTTGGTAAAAATGCTGTATCTTTCAAATATATAAACTATTCGACACGTTAATAATATAGCTGAAAGTCTACCTTGGGGCAAGGTAGGGCTCTCCCGGGATAAATGGGCCCACTGAAGGAATGTCAGTGCTTCGAACGGAAGGATTTGACTGAGTCATGAAGTCCCCTTCCATACCCCTCAGGTTGATTATGCTGCTCCCCACTGCTGCACTCAAGCTGTCTCTACTGCTCTTTGTGGGACCTGGAAATAGACACATACAGGTTCGTTCCACTAATATCGGGGGGCGCAGATTGGATTTAAACTGTTCAAATATGGCATTATTATATAGTGTTGTTTACAGTATATTGTGAAATGCAGAAAATTACAGACACCAAACGCTAAGAGCCTATTCATGCTCTCCGCATACATGTGCCTGTATGCTGCATGATGGTCGAGCTGACCTAAATATTATCATCCCTCTGTGGTCGACTACGTGTTACCTGTTTTTTTTTTTGTTTTTTTTCCTCATGGACGGAATGCATAGAAGTGCAGTGATCATCATTGTGCAGAACAACCAACAAAATTGTCTCAAGCTTGTGTGAGAGTCGCTCATATCCCAATCCTTATAATTCAAATTCAAATTTTTTGGAGTATCAGCATCTTTATTATATAAAAGGTGCACCCAAAGTAAATTTGAAGTTGTTCTTGAACCATTTGGAGTATCAGCATTTTATTTATTTATTTATTTTAAGATACTTAGAATTTTTGCCACCGGTGGGACATCCGCATGATACGGACCAATAAAACAAACCTATTCACTTAGTGAAGACTAGGGATATAACGATAACGGCAATATTGTGATATTGCGATATTAAAACACCACAATATTCTTGTCGTCGAGATATTAAAAGCAGCTCATCTGTTAAAAAAAAAAAAAAAAAAAAAAGTCAGTACAAGCTTTGAAAATCTAACCTAATACCCAATCATAAGAATAATCCCCTCCAGAGGTTGGAATTCCGTCAATATCAACTGAAGGTCCGTCAATCCGTCAATAACAGATCCCCATTTTGTTGACGATTGATGGGAAACTTAAAAAAAAAAAAAAAAAAAAAAAAAAAACTTGATGGAAGTGGGTTTGTCTGTCAATGTATTCATCAATTCGACAGACGTTCCAATTTGATTGACGGATGCCCACCTCGAAAGATGAAAACATTGCCGGACGCTCATTTTGCCGCATAATCGACAAATGACGGATTAACGGGTCGGCTTGAAATATTGACGGATTGACGATGACGGAAGTGTGTCCAAACTGTTCACAATTGCCGAATGACAAAGGCTCAAAATTCATTGACGTGCCAATATCTGCTTTCCTCATGAATTGAAAGTTCACGACTCACAGCAATATATGAAAGGTTCCCAGGCTCTGCTCCGCAGGTATGGTCTGACCTGTGGCTGCTGAAGCAGGCATAATACTGCAGAGTCCACCTGTTGAAATACTCTGGAGAAAGACAAGGGAAATAACCACCCTGCTCATCAAAACAACCGTTTCAGAAATTATACCAATGTAGATTTTCAAATTATATTGTGATTCAATGCACCTATGCGATGCTTCTCATAATTATTAAAATGATTTGTGCACATTACGTAAAGGGATACTTCACTTATTTAGCCCATTATAGCAATAAAAAGTTAATATTTTGTCTATAATTAATTTAATACTTTCATTATTTTTCACGTACAATTAGTACCTTTAAAAACACATTTTGCAACTTGCTGTCGACTGAAAATGACATCACAAGGGCTCAGGCAACCAATCACAGCTCACCTGTTTTCTAGGTTTGGTCACGTGACATTCACAAGCTGAGCTGTGATTGGTTACCTGAGCCCTTGTGATGTCATTTTCAGTCGACAGCAAGTTGCAAAATGTTTTTTTAAAAGGTACTAATTGTATTTGAAAAATAATGAAAATATCAAATTTATTACAGGCAAAATATTAATGTTTGACTGCCAAAAATGGCTAAATAAGTAAAGTACCACTTTAAAGTAAGACAAACCTTTAATAGCTCAGGTACAGATAAAGCGTTACAATTAATAACTATTGAGCAAACTCACAATGCCTTCATATCATTAACACATTTGCTCCCAAAAACTTATAAAAATGTTCTATTTTAAATATTGCCATGGTCCCAAAAACAATGTTTTTTTTGTTTTGTTTGTTTTTTAATGCTAGAGCATACAGAAGGCTTTGATGCAGCCTCTGACCTGAAGAGGTCGCTTAAAGCAATGGTAGTCATTACAAAAACGGCCAGCAGGTGGCAGCAGAGTATGAGAGAGCAACCAGGGCCGTGTTGCAAAAACCTCTTTTCAACAGATTTGTGAATAATGATGAAACTTTACTTTTTTTTCCCCAGATAAAAGAAGAGACTAATCTTTCTTTTGGGAGGTTCCATGTTTTTATAGCAATATTCTGTGGGCCTTGCAAAATCAGTCAAAATCCAGTAAAACAGCCGCAAGTGTAAGGGGCTGTTTCAGTGAAAATGGCTGGGAGTGAATGAGTTAATGTTACACCAGGGCATGATGATACCTAAGGCTGAGTAGTCGCTGAAGGAGTTCCTCCGGCAGACCATATTTGTCAGAGCAGATCAATTCTCTGATAGAATCAAAGTCCTGCTTTAGTTGGAGCGCCCCCTGCACACTGAGGAGGGAAGCAGAAGACATAACGTTATTTCTATATTATATTTAAGTTAGTAACTTAATAGACATGTCGGCGGAATATACCTGAATTTTATCCGTTGTTTTAGGATGTGCTCCATCCATGCCTCCATGAAAGCAGTCATGGTTAAACTGAGAGCTTGGACGCGGACGTCATCCGAGAGTAATGCCACACCATCCAAAACCTGACCAATCACATTCTGAGCAGCCTGTGAAGCGTACTCACTGGGGCTGATAGGAAAGCCTGTTGAGCAAAAGAAAGCGGCAATGAAAAATATCAGCAAAACAAATGTTGCAATTTCACCTTCTGCATAGTCATTGGCATGTTTATTTTCATTTTCTACATCATATCCTGTGTTAACTAAATTGGAGGAAAGGATACAGTATGGACAAAGTGTCAAATGCATTTCTGTACAAGTCTGTGCACATTTCTCTGCAAAGAGGATTGAGTGTTGTATGGCTTTGCACAGTCATACTGAAGTCCAGTACAGTACCTGGCCTGAGGTTGAGTCTCCAGTGTCCAGCATAGGGCATGGTCTGCTCAAAGAGATCGGCAGATATTCTTTTGCAGTCATCAGAAAAGGTTTTTAACACCAGAGAGGAAAAAGCCTGATGAAAACAAAACAAAACAAAACAAAACAGATATCAGTATCTATAGTCTGTTGGTTGCTTAATCGCCACAGTAAGGATGCCTGAATTAAAAGAGAGCCAATGCATCTCCATCGATTCAACACAACATCAAAAGTACGTCTGCTCATGTACATGCACCAAAATATTTCACTTTACACCTTAATCTCTTGCCAAGAGTGCCTACAGAGTGTTTCACCTGCAGCTCGGAGGAAGCTGCATCAACCTTTTGGAGTTGCTGCTTTAGCACAAGTTGGTTATGGACATGAAGAGTGGAAAGACAATTATTGTCTGAGTTCATCACCAAACATTTAGCCTGCTGCACCATTTTGTCCAACGACTCTCTCAGCACCTGTTGAGAAAAATGAATTGTCTTATTTATTGACATACTATTGGCCCTCATTTAATGTGAGTTGAGCATTATTATGCAAAATCTTGTGGTGGTGGATACACCACCTCCCCTAGTTCCCGAAATCAGGGCATCTAAAACGTTTCTCTTTACACCAGGGGTGTCAAACATACGGCCCGCGGGCCGGATCAGGCCCGCAAAGGGGTATAATCCGGCCCGCGAGACGACTTTGTAAAGTTAAAAAAAATAAATTGTAATGTCGGACCAATTAATCAGCCAGCCAACAATCAAATATATACATTTGTAATTTCACAAGCAGTCCTCAGATGAGTAATGTAACTTGTACACGGAATCGCCGTGGAAGTCATTATTTTACACACAACTTAAAAGTTATGGTTTGTTTAAAAAAAAGAAAAAAAAAAAAGAAGTTTTTTCATAGACCAACATAAACGTGTTAAATACGACACAAATTCAATTACTGGTAACACAAATACATATGACAGGGATTAACGTCCTTATAACTTGATTAACTGCCACACAATGCATTCTGGGAACTACATATATGCAAATCAGGTAGATTTAACACGTCCGGAACTCATACAGGCAAAGTGTTGCCGCGTTTCATTTGCATTCGTGTTTTGTTTTTTTTGTTTTTTATTCAATAGATTACAGTTGAGCTCCGTAATTTAGGGCTGCCCAAAAATCGCAAAAATCTGCCTATAATTGTCGGCAATTGTTTTTAACTCATTTGCTCCCAATAACGTGTAAATACGTTTTTTTTTTATGTTCCAAGTGTCCCAAAGACGTATTTATAGTTTTTTTTTTTTTTTTTTTTTTTTTTTTTTTAAATGCTAGAGCATACAGAAGGCTTTGATTCAGCCTCTCAACTGCAAAGAACGGTTGCAGAAATGGTAGTTATTACACAAACGGCCAGCAGGTGGCAGCACAGCAAAGGAGATCAACCAGGGCCATGTAGAAAAAAAGCTCAATTACTTTCTTTTGATAGGTTCCATGCTTTTATGGCCATAAAACACAATATTCTGTGGGCCTTGCAAAATCAGTCAAAATCCAGTAAAACAGCCGGGAGCGAACGGGACTACTTCTGTGAAAATGGCTGGGAGTGAATGAGTTAAGTTATATACCATTATTTTACCGATTCGGCTAACTTATTAATATATTTTCCTCCATGCGGCCCCTGAGCTAATATGAGTTTGACACCCCTGCTTTACACAATCTTAACACTGCAAATGTTGTTACAAAAGACAGTAAGGAATACATGTATTATTATTGATTGAATAAATGACTACTTTGAATACATTGTGTAGTTTGGGTAAAAACTACAGGGGGTGTTTACAGCAATTACTGAAACTCACCTGTCACTTCACAATTTATTGATTGATTGAATTTTTATTTTTTTATTTTATGCTTATTATTAATTCAATCTCTGGTGTAATAACCTTATTTATTGATTTATTGAATTATTATTAATTGTCCCTAGGTGTGCTTGTGAGTGTGGATGGTTGTTCGTCACTGTGTGCCCTGCGATTGGCTGGCAACCGGTCCAGGGTGTCCCCCGCCTACTGCCCAGAGCCAGCTGAGATAGGCGCCAGACCCCCCGCGACCCTTGTGAGGAATAAGCGGTCAAGAAAATGGATGGATGGATGAATTATTATTAGTATTATTATTATTATTATTTTTTTTTTTATCTGTGCTTATTGCTGCTGGACATATAAATTTCCCAGAGGGAGCCATCCCAAAGGGATCAATAAAGTCAAGTCTAAGGCTAAGTCTAAGTCAATCTGATCTTAACACACAGGTGTCAAACTCAAGGGCTGCGGTCAAGATGTAGCCCATCTAATCATATTTAGTGGCCCATGAAAGCAAATAAAGTGTATTTACTGCATTTTGCTAAGTGGATTTGTTCTTTTTATTTTGGCTTAAATTATGTATGAAAATTGCTATTTTTCAATTTTGAAGTTTTTATTCCCTCTTTTACATGAAGTGAACAATAGTATTTAGTGGCTGCTGTTTGCCATAACTTCTGATTTCAAACTAAATTGCTAAAATGATCACAATGAAATGCAGGGGCAATCACGAATACGCAAAGTATGGAGATTATACATTTGTAACATTGTCAGTCACAACACCCCTATGAGTGAAAGTAAGTATGACACCTCAGCTAAATGGTGTCAGGATGACAAAGCATTTTGGAAAATAAATGACAATGTAAAATCTTGTTCCAACAAAATTTTTTTGAATCACCAAGAATTCAAATAAAGCCTTGCCCTCCAATCCAACGTCAGTGACCCCAGTCCAAATACTTTGTTGATAAGACTTTTCATGAATGTATTGTATACTGTTCTACAGTATTGCTATCAATCATTTTTCATTGGACGACTTACTTTGAGGTCTCCTTGTGTGATGAGTAAAAACTTGTTGAGGGTCCATGAGGCGAGGAACTGGTAGGCCTTTGACATGACCCACACTGTGGACAACTGCACTGTAGCTAACGTCAAGCTAACAGTCCATCTGTGGAAAGCGAGCCGTGTTGGGAAGTAGCGCAAAGAACCTGAAATAGAAAAAGGTGCTAAAAACTGTGGTGTGATTGACTTAACTCAATCATGGCGAGATCAAGTGCTGATTGTATTTATTTATTTATTTTACTTAAGTTCTAGTCAACGTGATGATCCTTTATTGGCTTTTTGGTTGGATATGTATCAAACCTTTTTGTTTCTTGCTATTATTCATGTTGAAGATTTTGAAATGCTCCTAGGCAAATGATAATGATTCATCTGGTAATAACCGCAGCATGTGGTTTACCTGGTGAATTGCAGCAAGAAAGAGAAGACAGTAGAGGCTGGGTAAGCTGTAGCAAGTGCTCAGCAGTCACGGACATCATCAGACGGTCATCTTGATTTGCTGAAGATGGCAAAGACCTGATGTGCTGGTTTGCAGATGCCAGACACTTGTCTTTCAAAGTTGAACCCAAACTTCTGCACACCACTGAGAAGACAGCATGAGGAGATGGTACCGTATACAGGTTTTATCAAAACATTGTCTTGAGGTACACAATTCGTTTTTACTTTTCAACTTAATCAATTTACTGGTCCGCTTGATAGAATACTGCAATCAAGTATGGTTGTTGTTGGACTTTTGTGGCAATCCCCTTTTAAGACCAGGTAATAAGGATGTGCCAAAAAATCGATTCATAAAAGAATCGAGATTCTCATTCATGAATCAAATCGAATCGATATTAATATCCAAAAATCGATTCTATTTAAATTAGAAATGAAGAAGAAGGGGAAAAGGCACTTGTAGCCCACATGCTGTTTTTTTGGGGAAAAAGGCACTTACAATACAAAATTAATAAATGTTTAAACAAAAACAAAACAAAAAAAACACTTTAATGTCTCTATTTGTCATTTTGTCTTGCAAAGCAGACTGGAGTAGATCATGACATTTTTTTGCATATCTGTAAGTTGAAGCAGAAATCATTTGTCAATCAAATAATTTTTAATCGAAAATCGTTTGAATCGAGAATCGAAAATTGATTCTGAATCGAATTGTAGACCCAAAAATCGTAATCGAATCGTGAGACAGTCAAAGATTCCCAGCCCTACCAGATAATGTGTCAATTTTTGTTTGCTAAATGTGTTCTTCAATTATAAAGAAGGATCATTACCCTTTAAGAGGACATCAAGGCCAAACACAACCAGGTGCTGTTTTTATCAATATTCAAGGATGCACCTAAGGATCTTCAGCGGGTATAATACTCCACCCATAGTTAAATAAAAAGCAACAGTCAAATGTATTCCCAAATTATTTACTTATTTATAAACACTTTACTCAAATACCATAGGATAACATATGTAATGCTGGACAGTAGACATTCTCTCGGTTTGGATCGCTAATCCAAACTGGGTCAACTAGTGGAGTTCGAAGTAAACATGGTGAAGCTGCATTTAGCTGTTATGCTACACACAAATAGAATAAAATGCCACCAGAAGTGAAGTCAGCCTTCAGTCTTTTGAACATTTGTAAATCATGTTTTTTTTTCTTTTAAATGATCTTAGAAAACTTCTTTAAATGTTTTTAAAGTTTGCTGTCTGTTGTTTTAACACTGTCAATGTATGTTAATTTAGTACATTTTGTAAGCTACTTTTGTTTTTCTCTGCTTTGCTTTTGAATGTTAACTGCTGTTATTTGATGCTTATAGATGTTAAGACCCTTTCGTGGCCTACGTCACGATGATGTCACGGTGTTTACAGACGGCTGTGGTTCAACGCGATTAGGCGAAAGGACTGGACTGAGGCTATCATTAACAATGCTCGTGTTTGCAGCGCACACTTCATATCAGGTAAGATTTAACTATCAGACTTCAGCCTGGACAACGATATGAGCTAGACTTAGTTGTGATTGAAATTACTCATTATTTGTGGGATTCTTTTACGTGCACGGACTTACAAAAAGTCCGTGTTTACATGCTACATCCGCGAATGCTAACCAAACGTTAGCTGTATGTTTCAGTTTTGTCGAGGCGAAAGCCCTCACAATGGTTCCGATAACTTCTTGTAAAATTTTTGGAGGAGAGGTACATGCCTCGTATAACCTCGTCTTCTGTCCCTGTCGTTGACTTGGCAGCACTTGCGACCGCACGACACAAAAGTCCTCGCTCAAGTTGTTATATTCTAAATTTTGAACATGTCCATTCAAGACGTAGTTAGTTGTAGACGTGTAATGATTTATAGGCCTTCAATTTATCTTTAGTATAAATGCTTAGTTTTTCTATAAGGTAGATTTAAATGTCCGGCCATTGCACGGTGGGTAGTCCCGTTAAATCTATCCAGTGCGTGAGTGCGTAGGGGTCAGTAAATATCGTCCCATCAGTCAGAGTTAACTTTTTAAAGTAACATTTACGGTCGTGGGGAGTCAGTTTACTCACATATTAACTCAAATGGCCGTTTTCCGCGTCCTTTCCGACGTGAACTTTCTGTGAAAATATGCTGCCGGTGTTAGAACCACACGCCACTGATGTGTTTTTGCCTCCAGCTAAGCCCCGCCCTTTAAATTGCGTCACATTGTTTACAAACTTTGAAGGGGTCTAATATAAAGCACATCGAGTTGCCTTGTGTCTGAAATGTGCTATACAAACACACTTGCCTTGCCTTAATAAAATCTCGGGTTTTGTGTTTGTGTGCTTGTTTTCGGACACTAACCATAGTCCCACTGAGCATGCGCTGCACTGACTAACATATTTAGCTTGAACTCCTCCAGCATGGCTTTGCACTCCGTTGGAAGTACATCTGCAAAAAACAGAAATGCCACTTAGAAAAATAAATAAATAAATAAATAAATAAAATTAAAAAAAAAGAGTTACACAAAACACTCGAGTGACATCACTTCTTACCTGTCTTTGAGGCCTGGCTGATTATCTGAAGGACTTGGAAGATCCTGTGGTTGTCCTGGAAGTTGATGCTCTCTGTACTTCTCGCTCCGTGTGGCACATGCATCTGCAGCCACAGCGCTTTGCTGCAGCGAGCCCACAGCAGTGTACAGTACTGTCCAAGCAGATCCTCAAACAGCATTGACTGACCGAGGTCCAACCACTGAACGGAGCGTGGCCGTCGAGCACATTCATCCTCAGCTTTTTTAACATCTTCACCGAGACCTCGCTGCCCAGCATCTGGGCTAAAAAAAAAAAAAAAAAAAGATTAAAAAAGGCACAAATAGAAGACTGCTGGGATACAAGATGAAGTTGACATATACTACCTTCTTCCATTTGCATTTATTCATGCTGTGGTTATGAATGTAAAGCGCCACATCAAGCATGAACGCAAACATCTCCCAAATTGTAGGCAGACATGATGGTCATTACTCTTTACACTTGCAAATGTGAATCATTCACTTGCAGCCATTTTCACTGAAGAAAACCCCTTCGCTCCCAGATGTTTTACTGGATTTTGACTGATCTTGCAAGGCCCACAGAATATTGTATTCTATTGCTATAAAAACCTGGCACCTACCAAAAGAAAGATTAGAGTCTCTTCTATATCAGGAAAAAAATATTTGTATCTGTTTCCGTTTTACCACAATTAGCATTAGATTATAGCTAAGTTCCGTTGATATTCACATTCGTAGTGAACTGAAATCACTGTCATAAAGAGCATGTTGCAACATTGCCCTGGCTGATCTTTTATACTCTGCTGCCACCTGCTGACCATTTTTTGTAATAACTAGAATTGCTTTAAGCCACCTCTTCATGTCAGAAGCTGCATCAAAGCCTTCTGTATGCTCTTGCATAAAAAATAAAAAAATAAAATAAAAACATATAAATACGTTTTGCGGAGTCAAGGACAAAGTATTACAAACTCATTTCACGGTTTTTGAGTTTGAATGAGGTAATGACCGCTCAAATTCTCAAGCGTTCAAAGAAACCACCATTATAGGCGCAATATATTTCGTTTCTGTAACTCAGTAATGTTTGCCTCCTCCAGTGACACTTCCAATACCATTCAAAGTTCATTTTGCACTTGTGGAATGTTAACATTTTGTTTTGAAAAAAAGAAGAAAACTTAAGATCCATGGATGAGTACCTAACCCAACTGCAAACAAACAAAAAAAACAACTCTTAATTAAATGATTGATTGATTAAGAGGTGTGTCTCACTAAACAAAAATAATCAGCTTAACTGATTTTAGCCACATGGGAGCTTTTTTCACAGTTTCATGCTTGCACAAAATCACAAGCCCCAAAGAGTGATTCTGATTCTCTCATCTCACAGCATCTAAAAACAGTGATGAAGGCTGATAGAACAATTACCTGAGATTGGCTGCTTGCCTGTTGGTTATGTCCAGTTCAACAATCTCCTGGTGAGTTCCCTCCATACGGCAGTCCCTCATCCGTTGACTTGGATCATCAGCCTTCCCATTTGGTGCTAGCATGTCTATTGCTACGGCGTAAGGAAACATTTGTATAGTAGGAGTCAAAGGATGTGATAGCAGCGGTGCTAGCTGGTCATTTGAGGAAACAAGCACATGAAACAGAAGCTCAACTTTGGAGCGGTCCTGTTGGCAAAAGCATGCCAGTGGGTTGCAGGTTACGGGTTGACTTGACTTCTGCAAATGTTGAAAGCTTCTTAAAGGGCTGCTACATTCTAGATCTGTCCGTACTGGACCAGTTTTGGTGGTACATGTTTGGCACTGAAAGAACAGGTTCTTCCCATGGGTATCTGTGACAAGGGAGGACTTTTCTAAATCCGATTGATGCTGTTCCCAGGTTGCCGTTGAGGGGAACCCGGCAGAAATCCCCTGCTTCGTATGGGATTTACACACAAATTGCTGAGGGCTCCACAAAAGGAGCTGATTGGCTGCCGTGTTGGCATGATGCGCTGCCAAATTACTCAACAGGTCGTTCACTGAAACAGCAGCGGGTTTCTGACGGTTGGTCAGCGTGGTATAACACATCTCTTGTAATATTTTAGTCCTCAGGCGGGTGTTGTTGTGCTCTACTCTCTGCTCCTCCAATGCTTTGTTATACAGGTCTGTACAAGCTAAAATATCGATCATGACTTCCTTTGGTATCTGTTCCAAATCAGATTGTCCCATCGAAAACAGAACAGCACGCACATAACGTTCCATTAAAAGTAGCGCTTGCAGGCCAAGCAAGTCAAGAGTCTGTCGAATTTGTGCCAGCAACTTGTTGTGCTGCGCCAGAGCACGCCTGAGGTAGTGGTCCGACTGGACTTTTGCATAGAGACAAGACCAGTGGTTGAGGTGAACGCGAAACTCCTGGCACATGGAGACAAGATAAACCTTGGCTGATGAGCAGAGGTGGTGCGTCTGCAGACGACAAATCAAAATTGAAAGAAATGTTAAACAAATGAAAACACTGGAAATTCAACATCAGAATCTGCCTCATCAAATAGTAAAGTATGCTTTTATATTCAATTTTGGCATCTATAAAAGTGCTTAACAGTGCAAAATAAACTAACATGACAATAATGTGGGTTTAAACATACTCAGGGGTGTCACGCGATTAAATTTTTAATCATAATTAAATCGTATGACTTCAATAGTTAACTCACAATTAATCGCAAATTTTATATCTGTTCTAAATACACAATAATAATAATTAATAATAATAATTTTTTTCAATGAAAACTTTTCATACTTTTGTTAACATAAAAGTGGAAAAAACGTTAAAAGGGATACTTAACTTATTTAACCGTTATAGCAATAAAATGTTCATATTTTGTCTATAATTTATTTGATACTTTCATTATTTTTCACATACAATTAGTACCTTTAAAAACACATTTTGCAACTTGCTGTTGACTGAAAATGATATCACAAGGGAACAGGTAACCAATCACAGCTCATCTGTTTTCTAGGTTTGGTCATGTGACATTCATAAGCTGAGCTGTGATTGGTTACCTGAGCCCTTGTGATGCCATTTTCAGTGGACAGCAAGTTGCAAAATGTGTTTTTAAAGGTACTAATTGTATGTGAAAAATAATGAAAGTATCAGATTAATTATAGACAAAATATGAACTTTTTATTGCTATAACGGGTTAAATAAGTGAAGTATCCCTTTAAACTAATAGAAATATGGCTGCAAATCCAGGTTAAAAACTTTGCTTTTTTCTTATACCTTTGATTAGGGACTTTTAAACAGCTTTAATTAAGTGTTTTTTTATTTTAAACTTCCTTATGTTAAATGTTTTAAAGTTTGTTGAATAATGTTTTAAGATTGTTATTGTATGTTCTTTTTAGTAAATTTTGTAACCTATTTTCATTTATTTTTCTTCCTCTGAATGTTAACTACTGTTTCTTGATGCTTATGTGTTGTCTTTCCTTGTGTAAAGCACATTGAGTTGCCTTGTGTATGAAATGTGCTATACAAATAAACTTGCCTTTCATCTTTTAATCGTTGGTAATTTCATAATAATTCATAAAAGTGCAAAAAAAAAAAAGAAGAAGTGTGACATTGATTTGTGCTGAGGTCATTTTTCTGCCACTAGATGGCTTAATTGCATTTGTAAGACGGAGACAGCTCAGCGTATTTTTCCTTTTCATATTAAGAGCTGTGTAATCTTTAACATGAAGTAACTTGTGAAATTCTGCAAATTTTTAAAATTGTAAAATACAACTTTTGACCCCCGTCTCCACAATTCTATACGTTATTATTAAATTTATTACTGCTAATATTGACGAACAGGCTTTCCAAGTAAAGTGCGGTAGTTAAAAAAATTACGGTAGTAGCATTGAAGGAACTTTAAATTAAATCCAAATTACTGCATTAATTTTGACACCCCTCCTTATTAAACATTTTGCACATACTTGGTTCGATGAAAAGTGTGACGTCCTCAAATGATTCTCAAGCATGTGACCCACTTTCGAGATGTACGCAGCAGTTAAATGAGCCCTCCTGGTGTACTCGTGGAGAAAGAGCAGCAGTGATCTCTGCTCCAGGAGCCTCCACAGCGCTTGGTATTGCTTACTCAAGAAGGCCGCCGCAGGCACCAGGAGAACACCGTCACCTGACACAGTCCTGCCCTTGACACAGATCTTGACCAGGATTACAGGAGAAAACAAGAATTTAGATCAAGTAAAAAAAAAAAACCAAGAGCTTGGCTTTACTCAATGCAGTGCTTCTCAATTATTTTAAGCCCCCCACTATTTGAGAAGCACTGACTTAATGCCACTGCTTTTACATCTGTATTTGTGTTTATCTATTTTAGTTTTAAGGCTTTTAATTCATCACTAAACAAAAGGGAAACCTAACAACTTGTTAAATGATGAAAATGTGGCTGCCATTTATGGGGTGGGAGCCCACAGTGTCTACCACATATTTCAATGATCTGAATCATCTTTTGCCATTGAAATGAATGGGGAAAAATATTGTGTTTTATAAAAGAAAAAAATAGACTTCTACAATATTGTACTGTATAAAAACAAAAATGAATCATTATCACATAGTAAAATAGAATGCAAAGAAATTATTTCTTCTTCCACTACATCTTGGAGTGACTAATGGCAATTTCAGACTACGCGATTTTTTTGTCTTACACGACAGTTGCGCTGTCACATTACACGACAAATTCGCTCCGTGTCGTGGACGGGGCGTGTAGTCACACTACACGTCTGAACGCGACAAGACACCAGCCGATCATCGCGTGTTGTCTTGCCAAGAGAAATGCTTCGGCCACTGTTTGTCAGGGAGGTGGGACAAAAAAAAAAACAAAACAAAAAAAAAAGAGGCAAGGACAGGGAGTGTTTGCGTGAATGGAGCACGCATGGGACAAGTGTGATGTGAGCGCATTGCTTGCACTCCCTGCTCCTCAATAGTGTTTAAAATATGATTTAGTAGCCAACACTGTATTTTAATTTATTTAGGCCTATATGCGCCGGGGTAATTATAGCTGATTTTGTTAATTAATTTGCGGGATGACATCTTGTTTTATTATTTTATCAAACACTGAAATATTATATTGAGTATTTTTTACTGCTTCATTTATTCATATTTGATTTGTTTTAGTACGGTGCATTGTATAGTAGGCCACTCACTCCGAGGGGGGGGAAAAAAAACTTTCAAGTGAGAGCGGGTAACAGTTAAGGCGGCGAGGCCTGGCCCGACTATATGAAAATGTGATCGATCCTCACTAAATATGTGCCCATCTCATATGCCCAAATTTCTGAAATTATTAGAACAACAGTCACAATATATTTTGGCCCTCTATTCATGTCGCTGTTGCCTGACGGGTTGCACGGATGCGTGCGCGCTCCATGCAGCCGCAGCGCTGCAGCGGGGCGCTTTTTTTTCTTCTTTTTTTTTAACCCCCTCGAGATGCACCTGTCTGGCCCCATCCCATGAAATATCCAGGGGATAAATAAATAAAAACATAAACGAATAAATAAACAAATGTATACATAAATAAAAAGAGCTATAAAGTGGTGTTCAGTGTGTGATTGACGTTTTGCTCCCTCTCGCTATTGGTCAATGCTGTGGAACCAAACGGATGACGACGTAGGTATGTCACATTATGCGTCAAGACGAGCAAAAATTCTAACATGCTAGACTTTCGTCGTGAACCGTCCCGGACAACCGGCGACCAGTCGTTGAACGTGTCACACTACACGGGCGACGCTACGTCAAGACAACCCAAAATCGTTTACAACATGCCCCGTTTGTCCGCGACACGTCGGTCGGGCTGAAATCGGGCTGTTTTCGTGTAGTCTGACATCGGCATAAGATCATGTAATTTTTCTGTATAGGATAAAACCTGTGTTATATTTTGTTTATATCTGTTGCTCCACCGTTTGTATTCAACAATCCATTGCTGCTCAAAAGGCAACTATTGATAATACGAAGTTTCTAACTGCTAACATGTAAATGTCGCATTTTTTGTTAGCACTAAGCTAATACATAACACTAAATTCTATTTGCTTTATATTTTGCTTGACAGTAATACTTAAAAGTGAATGTCATTAAATATCTTGAGTCATTCAATATTTGCCAGTGAGTTAAATGAAGTTCATGGCTCACATCTTTGGGGGAAAAAAAAAAAAAAAAAAAAAACTTAATACGGCCGCTGAAAACTCAAAGCACCACTGTAGTTCGATTTAATGTGTTAGGTCTGGGTTCAGGATTGACTGAAGCAGCAAAAAACTCAGGGATAAAGAGAGTCTTTCGAAGAATGTTTTTATAAATGTAACACACCAGATTTTATGGAGCGAAGTCCCAACCTTTGCACAAAAAAAAAAAAAAATTACAATGAATATAACTCCAGCAGCTCACCTTGGGAGATCCCATCTGTGTCCCGCTGACATGTTGCCACTGCACTGACACACTCAGAAGAGCATGTTGCAAACGCAGTATACGGGTAGAGGACCGGGACACCAGGTTGCAAGCTACGACAAAGTTTCCTTCCTCTTCCGCTTCTTCCTCATCCTCGTGACTGTGACCAGGTAAAAGCCACTTCATCCGAGGGTTCAAGGTGCTTCTGACTAAACGAGAGATGGTCCTCTGTGACCAAGACCCTGAAAGGCATGAGTCGGACAACAGATGGGTGTTTTTTTTTTAATCTGAGAAAAAGAAAGGTAATTAACAACTAAATGTTTCTGCAATGTTGACAACTGTTTTTATTAAAAATAGCAATATGCTGAAACCACTCTAATAGTTTATTAACATTTTTGTTCAGTGGTGAAATGCCTTCACAAAGGTGCAAGAACATCTTATTTTATTTTAGGTTTATCATTCCAAAAAAAAAAGAAACGCAGAAATTTGATTAATGTCTCCTTTCAAACAGGTTATGACTCAAGCATATGTTCCATTCACACTTTACCATTAGTGTTCAGATCTTCTTCGGCTGTACAGGATATGCAAGCCTTCTGCAAGATAGGAGAATTGAAAATGAGTATCTTCACATTGAAGATACACTAGTATGTTCTATATTGTTTGTAATTCTACTGCTGATATAGAGGTACTACATCATGCTAGATTGGCTTCAAGGTAACAAAAATGATGACAATAGACTTCTGAAATGTCTCAAAGTCTTCCTTTTTGAACCAAATCAACTTACCTTCTCCTCTTCTGGAGTGAATGATCCAGATTTCTCTGAAAGAGAAAAGAAATCAAAACAAACTGAAAATGAATCATAAATGGCAGCAAAACAACATGGAGGGTAACGCAATACAAATGTATGTTTATTTTTTTTATCATATAAACAAATAAATGTGTATATATCTGCTACAGTTATAGTGTTTCTCCCACCGTTTACGCCAGGGGTGTCAAACTCATATTAGCTCAGGGGCCGCATGGAGGAAAATATATTAATAAGTGAGCCGAATCGGTAAAATAATGGTATATAACTTAACTCATTCACTCCCAGCCATTTTCAATGAAGTAGTCCCGTTCGCTCCCGGCTGTTTTACTGGATTTTGACTGATTTTGCAAGGCCCACAGAATATTGTGTTTTATGGCCATAAAAGCATGGAACCTATCAAAAGAAAGATTAAAGTCTCTTCTTTCATCAGGGAAAAAAGTATGTTTCTACCTGTTTCCGTTTTGCAGCAATTAGCATTAGAAGAGAGATAAGTTTCATCAGTTTTCACAAATCTATTTAAAATTGTAAGTAATTGAGCTTTTTTTCTACATGGCCCTGGTTGATCTCCTTTGCTCTGCTGCCACCTGCTGGCCGTTTGTGTAATAACTACCATTTCTGCAACCGTTCTTTGCAGTTGAGAGGCTGAATCAAAGCCTTCTGTATGCTCTAGCATTTAAAAAAAAAAAAACCCTATAAATACGTCTTTGGGACACTTGGAACATAAAAAAAACCAAAAACGTATTTACACGTTATTGGGAGCAAATGAGTTAAAAACAATTGTCGACAATTATAGGCAGATTTTTGCGATTTTTGGGCCAGCCCTAAATTACGGAGCTCAACTGTAATCTATTGATTAAAAAAAAAAAAAAAACACGAATGCAAATGAAACGCGGCAACACTTTGCCTGTATGAGTTCCGGACGTGTTAAATCTACCTGATTTGCATATATGTAGTTCCCAGAATGCATTGTGTGGCAGTTAACTCTTTGACCGCCATAAACGTTTAAAGACGTTCAGTATAATCCTAGGATTGGCCGCCATAGACGTTAATTGACGTCTACTATGTTTTTTTATGGAAACGGGTGGAGGAAAGCCTTGGGCAGCTGTGCTCCAAGTATCAAGCCGATCGGGTTACTATAATGAGTATTCCTGGCCACTAGATGGCTGTGATGAGTCTTTTGGACAAGATCGGGTAGGAGACAACAGTAGAAGAAGAGAGGCGGAGCTAGAGTGTTGAGGGGGAGAGAATGGCTAACTTGGCTAAGGGAGTCAAAAAGGCTACAGATGGCAATCAGCTCACGCTTGATCCTTATTTTCAAAGCTCAAAAGCATCGACCAGTGCTCAAGAGCACAGTGATGACGGAGTTAAGTCATAGTTGAAGCGGTGACGCGGCCGTTTCGACCACGTCCGAAGGCCCCACCGGCTAGCGATGCTAATAACGTCCTAAGGCCGCACCGGCTAGCGATGCTAACACCGGAGAAAAGTGGTGCACAACCGAGCACGTCTGCACAGATGACGTTTCATCGGACGATGACGACTACTATGGGTCCGATGCAAGACAGTCTTGGACAGTCTTCCCAAGAACGTGAAGGTAAGCGCTAACATGCTAAGAGATTGCTAGTAAGATTACTTTTCGGGCGATCTGCTAGCAGCGTGTGTAAATGTGCTGATATACACTAAAACATCTATTACCTATACAAACGTGAATGTATATTTTATAGATCGTGCTCACAGCAACGTCCGACCGCTGGTTCTACGACAAAGAAAGGTAAAAAAAAAAAAACGTTTTCAATACACCGCAACAATAAAAGGAAAGTCTTTCGATAGTATTGTAATTGTGTATATATTTCTTTCAGCTCCTACTCAAAGTGACCCTTCTCACAGTGAGCACAACAATGGTAAAAAGAAAAAAAAAAAAGAGATTCTCCACAACACTAATAAAATATTTGATGGTAAACGTCTTCTATAATTTACAGAATGTGCATCAACCAATACATCCAAGTAGGGGTGTGAATTGCCTAGTACCTGACGATTCGATTCGTATCACGATTCACAGGTCACGATTCGATTCGATACCGATTAATCCCGATACGAATTTATAAGTCGATTGTTGCGATTTTTTTCATTCAAATTTAGAAAATACTAATCAGTAAGCTTGTAGAGTGTAAGATTTATATGAAAATGTATTATTTATTTATCTGAAATTTCAGTCTTATAGAGGTTGTAATCTGTTTCATGTTTGAACAGCATTAAAATAAAATATTAAGGCTTAATGTTCCGTTCATATAACATTCTTCCATGCTCAAGGTGTGAATCCTAAAAAAAAATTAAAAAAAATAATTAAAAAAAATCGATTCTGCCGATTATTGAATCGATTCGAGAATCGCGCGATGCAGTATCGCGATATATCGCCGAATCGATTTTTTTTTTTAACACCCCTACATCCAAGAAAAAAAGGTAAACATGCACACACACACACACACACACACACACATTGCATCACAGTGCTCTAAAATAATATATGATATTGAAATGTATATTTGCAGATCCCAAAGTTTGGCTGGCATGAAGTTGATGAATTCGGCTGGCAGCCAACCATCTTCCCCTTTGCTGCAAAACCAGGACCAAGGGATGCTGCAGCAGAGCTGAATTCCCACCTTCCAGCTGACATCCTGGAGCTCTTCATAACGGATGAACTTCTCCAGCACATCGTTCATCATACCAACCTCCACGCAAATCAGTCCATGCAGAAGCAGACTGACAAAAACTGTTGCGCACGTGTATATAGTTTGCAAAGAGTTTTCCAAATTGTTTGTTCTGATTGCTACTGTTGCATGTAAATAAACTGTTATTTTGCAATCAAAAAACATTTTTTATTGTTGGGGTAGTGTTTTATAGAAGTTTAGGTGTTTGTAGAATCACTCATGCAAAAAAAAAAAAAAGTGCCAAATTCACTAGAGTGCATGAAATAACATCGTTTCACAAAAAGCTTGATTTCTCCGTATTTTGGAAGAAAATAGAGGATTTGGGTGAAACGAAGGTGTTTTCTATTGTTGATTACTGAAGATCCGAATAAGGTAGAAACAAACTTTTTTTTAGATGAAAGATGAGACTTCAATCTTTCATTTGGTAGTATCCGCGTTTCCATAGTCCTAACACAACATTTTCTGTGGAGCTTGAAAGATCGGTAAAATTCTGTAAATCAGCTGGCAGTATAGGGGTTACCTTTTCCGAAAATGGCTGGCAGTCAAAGAGTTAATCAAGTTATAAGGACGTTAATCCCTGTCATATGTATTTGTGTTACCAGTAATTGAATTTGTGTCGTATTTAACACGTTTATGTTGGTCTATGAAAAAACTTTCTTTTTTTTTTTTTTTTAAACAAACCATAACTTTTAAGTTGTGTGTAAAATAATGACTTCCACGGCGATTCCGTGTACAAGTTACATTACTCATCTGAGGACTGCTTGTGAAATTATAAATGTATATATTTGATTGTTGGCTGGCTGATTAATTGGTCCGACATTACAATTTATTTTTTTTAACTTTACAAAGTCGTCTAGCGGGCCGGATTATACCCCTTTGCGGGCCTGATCCGGCCCGCGGGCCGTATGTTTGACACCCCTGGTTTACGCTCATTAATTTTACCTTTATCCATCCATTATCTGATTAGCGGAACATATAACGTACTATCTGTGCTCAAACTTCTACGGTTGTTAAAAATAAAAGTATTTGGATTGCACACATGGCACAGGTGTAGATGTGCTACATAAGACTTTGTTACTGTTGTATAAATACTTAAATTGACAGTCCACCAATGAGGTGAAGGAATTCCATGTGTTGTTGTGTTTAGTACGCAAGAGTGACACATGGTCCTTATTGAGCTATCCCATGATCCCAGTAAGCCCTCAGTACTTCCTGTTAATACCTCACCACACTACGCCATGTCTAAATGAACATACTTCCTTGCCTGCTCGCACACTTTTACAGGAATGCTGGGACTACATCTTGCGTTGAGTAGCGACAATATCAATATTTAATCATATTGTACCAATCAGCCAGCCACTTTTTATGTTGTGGTCATCTTTGCCATCAATGCTCGAATGAGCCGAAGTCGTACAAGATTTGTTGACACTTCACACGTGATCTTTTTTTTTTTTTTTTTTTTTTTTTAAACCCATTTCACTTTTAAATATTCTTACAGAATATTTAAGTTGAACTTAAAATAGTATTACTTTTGTGGCATTTAACTTTGGACGCTCCATTGTATTACCGTGTGCTAATGGTGCTTCTATACATACGGTATTGTAAATATGAAAAATAAAAGTTATCTTTCAAAACATCACCCCGACTGCTTTCTTCCACTTCCGCAACATCTCCAGATTCCGCCGATGACAGGGACTGAAATCCTGATCCACTCATATGTCACATCCCGTAATGATTATTGTAACGCCCTCATTTCTGTTTTTCCAACCTCGCCGACGCCAACAGACCCAAACCATCCAGAACTCGGCTGCCAGGATCATCACCCACATCAGTCTGACCTCATCAACCCTCTTCTAGTCCTACTTCAAAACCTAATCAAAACTCATCTGTCGCCTAATGGGGTATATGCCATGGAAGAGGCGGGACGTGATTTTGCACATCAGTTTGTTTCCGGTCCGGGTTGCGAACGTGTAACTGAGGGGCACAAAGTCGGAAGCACAAGTATTTTTGACGCAGCCCACACGTCGCAAACCGAACCAGAAACAAACTGATGTGCAAAAACAGTCCCGCCTCTTCCGTGGCATATATTAGTGTTGTTCCGATACCGGCCTTTTTTTGGCCCCCGATACCGATTCCGGTAACCAGTTTTGCAGTATCGGCCGAAGCCCATACCGTACCTACCACTGTTTCATGCAGTATCCGGGCCTCTCCCAATACTGATATCTGAACTGCAATACATCTAATCACTACCAGCCACTTGCGCTACGCCTACTTACTTTTGTTTTCACTCATTTTGGATAAACGGTTCAGATAATAATAAAATGTCTGATTGATGTTTTTAAATGATGTTTAATTTGTATTTTCAGCCCATACCTTGTAAGGTGACCTTGGGTGGCATGAACGGCATTACTAAATAGAACAAACAGTACTGTGCATGCGTATATGTCAAGATCACCTGCTAGGAGAGGCTTTCCAGCAGGGTCTTTCAGCAAATCGAGATAGTTTTCATCCATTGCAGTCTCAATTTTGCCTGAAAAGAAAGCATAAAACATGATGTACTTTGTGCAGTTTCATTTACACATCAATAAAATGATCATACAATATGTAAAAAGAAATTAAGGCAACTATGGCTTTAAACTTCCCTGACTTTATGAAATAATCAAACACTTGATTTGTATTTAAGGCGAAACATAATGAGATCTTATCAAATTTTTAAAGGTGAAGGCTTTGAGTACCGTTGTTTTTTTACCTGCAATGTACTATCTGCCACGAACAACGTGGATTTTGCGAGGTGACGAGTTGAAACCGAAAACTTACATTTTTCTGAATCAGCAGCAGAAAATGCTCCTTTAGATCCAAGTCTGGTACATGCTTGTGAGGAACGAGACCAAGAAGTTGGACAGTAAACATGTCTGCATCGTGGAGTGAGCTAACGCCACAACCAGATGACGCTAGTCTGACATCGAATAAACTCACGTTAGATTTAGGCAAAACAGAAAATATGTTTTCATCCATCCGTGCTCGTGAAAGGAACTGCAATATTCCTTCAGTGGCATGTTGGACAATAATAATTGGGTTTTGTGAAATGTCCATCCATTTGTTTGTTAATCCTCGCGGGTGTTAAAAATAGCGTCCGTTTGCTCGCGAGATTAGAAAATAAGGCAGTAGCCAATCCAACATTTGCTTTTCTGTTACCATGAAAACACAAATGAAGATTTCCGGGTCCTTTGCTTCTTTTACGTCACAGGTTACCGATGTGCCTGTTGCTGCAATGCTGCCATCTTTTGGAGACGCGTAACTGCTGCAATGGCAAATTTATTTTTTCTTTTTGCTTACAAACTTCAGGGCATGTCACGCATTAGTTTTTTTCCCCCATCCATCCATCCATTTTCTAGACCGCTTATTCCTCACAAGGGTCGCAGGGGGTGCTGGCGCCTATCTCAGCTGGCTCTGGGCAGTAGGCGGACTGGTTGCTTTTTTTTTTTTTAACCCCGCCAATGAATTCAAGGCATTTATTTTAGGTATTCATACAAACATGAGGTATTTGGGAGCTTTTGGGCACTTTTAAAAAATATATATCACTTCATATATATTGTCTTGGCCCATTATTTTGTGAAATTGATGACAATATGGCCATTTCAGGCTTGTAGGTGACTCTTGTAATGTTATTTTAAAACAAACAGAAACGTGAATCTGCCTTTATCCATGTCTTACATGTTCTGCCTCAAAAGTCACAAAGGCCGACTGCAAATTTACAGCAGTAGTACATGTTTTGGCACTGTGCTGTACATGACCTGGCTATTCACATCCAACACGTATCTAACATTTGTTAGACAATTTAATTTTTACTGTCAGCAACGAAATCACAGCTATTCTTCAACGTTTTGGCATTTATCCTATTCATCCAGCAAGTACATAAGTCAGGTTGGTGTGATTTAGAAGATCGTGTGCAGAATCATAAAGTGATATGTTGGGCAGATGTTTCCAACTTTCCATGCTAGCAGCATATCAGCAAAGTCCCTAGGGCCGTCTACCCTGATGTTGAATTTCAAGCTGTACACCACACCACAGGGGCACATGATCACAGCCAAACCACCTTGATGAATGAAAATAACTCAATAAATAATATGTATTTAGGACAACAGCATAAAAATAAAATCAACCAGAATAATACAAAAGCTCTCACCTGATGCTCCGCAGAGCTTCTCAACCATTTTATCATAGACTTGCCTATTTTTCATTTTAGTCCTGATGTGTAGCATGAGATCCAAGTGAGAACCTTTTGGAGTCGACACAACAATTGTTACAAAGCTTACACAATTTATCCACCTGTGTAGGTCGAGAAACAATAAATACACTTGACGTGTGCTTAGTGTGCTACATCTGGTGTTGGCCTACTGTTGTGAGTTGACAAATGTAAATGTCTTCAAAATGCTATTTCCTCCCTGCAAGTACAAACAGCCATTTTCACATCATTTGCAAATAAAATGATGTTATTCGATGTTTTAAGGTTTCCAGGTCAGTTGGTAATGGTGGAACAAAGACTTTATTTTTTTACAAACCCCCAGAGAAAAAAATCACAAACTGTGAAGTCAGGTTATCAAGGAGGCCAAGCACAAAGAGCATTTTATATTTTTTTTCTGTCGCTGCTTTCAAACACCCACTCCCTCATTCTGATTCATACATCCTTCCATCCATTTTCTTGACTGCTTATTCCTCACAAGGGTCGCGGGGGCTGCTGGCGCCTATCTCAGCTGGCTCTGGGCAGTAGGCGGGGGACACCCTGGACTGATTGCCAACCAATCGCAGGGCACACAGAGACGAACAACCATCCACACTCACACGCACACCTAGGGACAATTCGGAGCGCCCAATTAACCTGCCATGCATGTCTTTGGAATGTGGGAGGAGACCGGAGTACCCGGAGAAGACCCACACGGGCACGGGGAGAACATGCAAACTCCACCCAGGAAGGTCCGAGCCTGGACTCGACCCGGAGACCTCAGAACTGGGAAGCGGACGTGCTAACCACTCGACTACCGTGCCGCCTGATTCATACATTTACTTACGAAATATTTGATCATGAAATAGGGTTATTCTTTTTTTTTTTTTTTTTTTTTTTTTTTTTTTTTTTTTTTTTTCCCCCACCCTGTATATTATTATTATATCTATTTATGTTGGCAAAAACTTGAAGTTGGAGTGAAGCATGTGCACTGTGCAGTAGGACAATTATTTATTTTTTGGTACAAAACAAGAAAATGTTTAAGGCAGATTAGTAGTAGTCAAACGACATTTCATCACATTTTGAAATTAAAATAAACATCACTCCAGGTAAAAAGATTTAAGATAGATAGATGATTGTGAGGGTGGCATAGTGGGGAGTGGTTAGTGCGTCCGCCTCCCAGTTCTGAGGACTCCGGTTCGAGTCCAGGCTCCGGCCTTCTTGGGTGGAGTTTGCATGTTCTCCCCGTGCCCGCGTGGGTCTTCTCCGGGTACTCCGGTCTCCTCCCACATTCCAAAGACATGCATGGCAGGTTAATTGGGTGCTCTGAATTGTCCCTAGGTGTGCTTGTGGGTGTGGATGGTTGTTCGTCTCTGTGTGCCCTGCGATTGGCTGTCAACCAGTCCAGGGTGTCCCTCGCCTACTGCCCAGAGCTAGCTGCAATAGGCGCCAGCACCCCCCGCGACCCTTGTGAGGAATAAGTGGTCAAGAAAATGGATGGATGGATGGAAGATGATTGTGAACTCACTGTAGCTTTTTGTGGTGAGAGCCATGAAACAGTCCGTCTTTTAGTTTGTTTTGGAGATACTAGCCCCTAGCTTCCTATAGCATGTTGCAGCATAACTTTCTGTCTTTGTCTGTAGTTTTCATTTTTTTCCACGGATGTACATGTGTTCATCTTTTTATTGACTGATTTTTCTATTATATACATTTGTTTTGATTTTTACACTTGAACTTTATATTTAACAATAACAAATAAATAAAGACGTGAGCCATGGCTTCAATCCGCCAGCCCTTCTTTCGGATGTTGTTGATGTGCTCGGCGAAATCTGTTGTAATAATGTCCGAAAGAAAAAAAAAAAAATTGTCGGCTGCATCAAAGGAACCCTCCGCGCGGCGTGATGACGTCAAAACCCGACAAATACGACTGTACGTAGAACCGCCCTTTCCGGTCATATGACGTTTTGGTCGCGCGTCTTCTAGTGTTGGCGGGTGTTTGTTGACTGCCAGTCGGGGGAAGGTTCGCCTCATGCTTTATTGCAACACTATTTTACCATTTGTAACCGCGTTGCCGTGTACATAACAAGAAGATGTCTGACTTGGCCAGAGGCAGAAGACGTGACGGAAACAACACCGAACTAGAGGACAGGTAACCTGGTTGAGTGGAGTTTCGGTAGTACGTTCGAAGAAGATGGACCAATCTTCTGTCGGTTTGTTTTGGCATTGTTTTAAATATGTATTATAATACAGTTACGGCTGCAATGAATGTCGTGCTCAAATGCTCACTCATTTGATAGCTTTCGATTTTGCTTTTGACTACTTCGACGGCCATATGGTGGTTGTTGAGCTCGCTGGTCCTTTGTCGTTCGAAAATAGTTCCTCAGTTCTGTTTGTCAACCGCCACTGCTACGTGAAAATGAAAGAAAGGTGCGTTTTTGTCCTATTAGGCATTTGAGAGCATTTAACCACGCTAACATAGCCGGTTGGACGAACAGCAGGCAGTCGGAAGTAAGAAGCAAATGGCGGGAGAAACAAATGGCCCCTTGTTCTGTTGAACAAAAGAAGTAAAGGTGTATTATTTAGTTGACAAACTAGTATACACATATATGCGGTAAAAAAAATAAATAAAATAATGTGAGAGATTGCAAATGGTTTGAACCAAACACCGTTTTTTTTCTTTCCAAACATGGCATGCAACCATGGCATTTTTTTTTCACCCACTTGGCAGTAAGACGGTTCCAAATGTAGAAATTATTAAAAACAGAGAAACATGCCAAATAATTACTTTACCCTTTGGAATTGGAAGCATAAATGCAAGGTATATAGTGATACAATTAAAGTCTATTCAGTTAACACTGCTTCATCAAGAAAGGAAAAATAAGCAAATGATGCATGAGTTGATTAATATTTGAGACACTGTCTGACCTAACATTGGCATGCACTTTAAATTGCAGCATAGGAGCATACTTGGGAGCAGCTTAATTAAACTTAAAAACACAATTTAGGCAGATAATACATACAGTATTTCACTGGACGTGATTGGACCTCACCAGGGTTCTCCTACATTAACAGTGGCCCAGTGGTTCAAATCCACAACCTGATTGCGTTGGGCCACTTGAAGCTAATTGACGCTGTCTCAGACCTAAATAAATAATGGTGATTTTTTTTTTTAACCAATTTTTTTTAATATTCTATATTTTAAGTTTTATCCACTTAAATTGATCAATGATCATCAATCATTTTGCTGTGCTACATTTTTTTGGGTGGTTTTGTTAAATCTTTCTATAAGGAATGGCTTGAACAAGAGAAAATGTTAAATATTCAGTTAGATTTAGAACTAATATTTTCTTAAAGGTTTAAATAATACAGTGTAAAGTAGCAGTCCAGCTCACGTGCTTCACAGCTCTTTGCAGCCATACCATTGTGGACAGTCCAGCAGAACAAACATTCTTTGCACAAACAAAAAAATGTGCTAATGGCAAAAATCTTGCCCATTAAGATGCAAAACAACTACCGCTGTAAATACCATCACAGTCATGTGCTGCAGTTTATGACCTGATTCACAAGTAACCACAACTATAAGGTGTTGCAAAAGCCAACTTGTTGTTTTGTGATATTTAAATTGGGTTGGTAATACAAAACATTGAAGTTTGATAAATATGCAAACAAATCTGGAGGTGGGATTCTTTTTAACGACACCGTATAATACTTAAGTATTTTACTGCTTAGATGTCTTGATTGTATGAATACATTTGTTGATCTCAAGTATTTTTTTCCCCTCCCCTCTCCACTTTATAGGTCTCATGGCCGATCGCGGTGGTCCCACTGCAGGAAACGAGGCGTTGATGGAAGCTTGCGGTCGCGGAGAGATGATTATGATGATGGTGAAGATGACACTCACACTAACAGCAGAAATGCCAGGTAAGCGTCTCTATACTAGGGCTGCAACTAACGATGACTTCAATCAATAAATTTTTTTTCTATTGATGAATCAGTTTAAAAAAAAAAAAAAGTTTAAATTTATGTCCCTTTATAAAAAACAGGACATTATTTCAAATTGACCGTGCAGAAAAGTGCACAAACCGGATGCAGGGTGAACATCCCAGAGCTCTTAATTTTACGCTAAGGCTACCACGTTCACACTGCAGGGAGTGATGCCCACGTCAGATATTTTTTTGTCAAATCTGATCTTTTTATGTTCCCGTTCACATTACAAAAACAAATGTAACATCTAATGTAAACGCAATGCGCCTGGAATGTAACGCGCATGAGCAAACAGCACACAGCGAGTGACATGCAAAAAAAAAAGGTGTTTGTGGAAGTAAATATGGTCAGTTTTGAAAATGATGACATCGCAATTTCGATTGCATTGTGATTTTTAAAATTAATAATAAAAATGTAATTAAATGTGAAATAAGTGAAATATTGAATAAATAGGCTAGTTTATGAAAATAAACACAGTAGCCAGCCGAAGCTCGTTGTGAGCCGCGACCTCCGACTGATGATGTGTTGCTCTACTTCAGGGATGGGCAATCTTGGTCCTCGAGGGGCGGTGTCCCTGCAGGTTTTGGATGTTTCCGTTTTCCAACACGAGCTGACATATGATCAGCTCATCAGCAAGTTCTGCATAAGACTGATAACAATCCCGTTGATTGGAATCAGCTTGTGTTGGAAAACGGAAACCTCCAAAACCTGCAGCGACACCGGCCCTCGAGGACCGAGATTGCCCATCCTTGCTCTACTTGAACTCGGCTGCGTCTAGTGCAGGGATGGGCAATCTCGGTCCTCGAGGGCCGGTGTCCCTGCAGGTTTTTGAGGTTTCCGTTTTCCAACACAAGCTGATTCCAATCAACGAGATCGTTATCCCTCTTATGCAGAGCTTGCTGATGAGCTGATCATATATCAGCTGTGTTGGAAAACGGAAGCCTCAAAAACCTGCAGGGACACCGGCCCTCGAGGACCGAGATTGCCCATCCCTGGTCTAGTGGCTCAAGCCTATGACCGGTCTCAGTGGTTAATTCTCAGTTTTGCTATTTAATGTGTTTTAATGAGGCATAATCAGTGGTGTAGTGTTCCCTGGAGAAGTGGTTATATTTTGAATTTTACTTACTTTTTTTTTTTTTCCGCTTCTAGAAAACGCCCTGTTTTAGAAACGGAGGTATGTGAGGGGAAAAGCCATCATTTGCAATTACGCACAATAATAATATGTGACCCGCTCCGGCAAAAGGGTCCACATGTCGGCAGACTCAATCTAGAGCAGGGGTGTCAAACGTGGGCCGTATCCCACAGCCCGCAAATGGGTTTAATCCGGCCCACGAGATAATTTTGTAAAGTTAAAAAAAATAAAAAATTATAATGTCGGACTAATTAATGAACCGGCCACAATCAAAACATATAAATTTGTAATTTCACAAGCAGTCTTCAGATGAGCAATGTAACTTGTATGGGGAATCGTCATCTATGGGGAATCGTCGTCCTGGATGTCATTATTTTACACACAAACTACGGTTTGTTTAATTATTATTATTTTTTTGTAATCATGCACCGACATAAACGTGTTAAATATAACACAAATTCAATTACTGGTAACACAAATACATACGACAAAGATTAACGTCCTTATAACATCATTAACTGTGCCATGCAATGCATTCTGGGAACAATATATATATGCAAAACATGTTGAGTTAACACGTCCGGAACGTATACCGGTAAAGTGTTGCCGCGTTTCATTTGCATTCGCGTTATTTTTCGGAACAATATGATTACAGTTGAGCTCCGTAATTTAGGGCTGGTCCACAAAAATCTGCGATAAATGACGGCAATTGATTTTAAGTTATATACCGTTATTTTCCTTGAAGCGGCCCACTTGATAATATATTTTCCTCCATGCGGCCCCTGAGCTAACATGAGTTTGACACCCCTGATCTAGAGATATGGGCGATATTAGACAGTTGGACATTTTTTGTCCATTTTGAGATTTCTTCACAAATGGCCTCCTTGAGGTCCCTAGTTTCATTTCCAAGCAGCACAAAAGTCAAAATTGTAATAGAAGTGTATGAAAATAAGCAAATATTAGAGAGTATGCATTGTAGCTAGGGGGTGTTTTTAGCTTAGCTACGAGCTATAGCGCCAAGTCTTGCGTAACTGTTTAGAAACAACCCGAATTTCCTAGCCTCAAACGTAATTCACACATGATTTATATAAGTGTTGTCAAATATACGCGGATCTGCTAATGGATGGATGGACATAGCAAAAAAAAAAAAAAAGTTGAAACGCACCTTTCAGCACGAAAGTGAAGAGCCTACCTTGGAGCAGAAGCTATGTTGTCATCGGCCCACATACCGGCGAATTGTAATCCAATGTTCTCCAGGATCTCTTTCTTAATGAATCGATATCTACTTTTAATTCAAATGACTACGTCCCCCCCCCCCCCCCCCCCCCCCCACACACACACACACACACACACACACACACACACACTCTCACTCAACTAAACCATGTCCAATGAAAGACGAACTCGGACGAGCAGCTGCAGGTACCCCCGCAGGGCAGACTGATTCTGCCACTCATTCTTTCACTTAAGCCTGGTTCACACGGCAGGAGAATTGGCCTGATTTTAGCCCCAAATTTCCCCTCCCGACAATCGCAAGGACGCGCCGACACGCAAGTGATAATCTTCACAGATAATCCTGCCGTGTGTGTTGTCACCACACGTGCCGCCTCCCGATATCAGCGCTCGGAAGGACCTCCGACTTGAAATCGGGCATATCCAACATGTTGGATTTTTTTGGCCCGACTTCGCTCCGTGTGCGGTGTCCCCCGGGGACGAACCATGCGCGCAGCAGATTGACAGTGACATGCAGTCAATCAGTGCGCCAGCGAGGAAGCCGGTGGTGAATCCAAAATCAAAACAGTTATGACGCAGCAGAAAGTATGCTCGAGCTATTACACTTTTTATTTTATTTAATTTTTTTAATTAATTACTTGTATTTTTTTTATTTATTTATTTATTTTTTTATACGTGCATACACATTCTACACAAATAAACGTGGTCTCCGGGTGGGACGCCAATCCGCGCCGCCAGCACCGAGCTGAGGGCAAGCCGGTGGGGAATCCAAAATCAAAACAGTCATGACGCAGCAGA